>NW_026249976.1:0-150630 GCF_024043155.1 Alternaria arbusti
ATAACGCTATAGTAATTATAGAGAGACTAGATATAACGCTTATATATATTAGAAAGATATAGACAAAGATTCTAAATCTAATATAGCTATATTATATAAAGAATCTATAGAGAATATAGAGTAATTTTATATTTTATACGTAGTGTTCGCGATGCTAAGAAAAAGTAGCTAGCTTAGTAGTATAGCTAGCTTAGTAGTACTTTACATTAATAGAAATACTATAATAGACTTTATAGTATATATTCTTTAATAACTATAATATAATAAATATTCTTTTAGGTTTTAATAAACGTAATAGTACTCTATTATAGCTACTATCTAATAAATAGTATCTTACTATATAAGATAAGCTATAAACGCTATATTTTTATTATTCTAGCTCTTATTACTCTTATAAAGCATTCTAGCTAAGGCGTTTCTTTACTAAGTGTTAAAGTTAGAGAGTAGTTATAATTACGTAATTATAGACACGTAATTGCTTAGCTCTTAGGTATATATATAGAGATTTTATTCTAACTTTCTTTAATAGTATAAAAAATATAATATACTTAATAATCTCTAATTATCAATTATCTCTCTAGCTCTAATACTAAGGTGTAGTATTCTTAAAAGCTAAAGAGAGCTATAAGCTTAATATTAATCCTACTTTATATATTTAGTTATAGATATAGATAGCGTAGGTAATTAGATATATTCTAGTAAGATTATAAATAAGATACTTTTTCTATTACTTTAAAGATAGACTATATCTACTAAAAAGCTTATATATTTTACTAATAAGCTTCTTAAAAGTAAAACTAGAAGAGAAAATAATAAAAAGTTTTACGTAAGTCATATATATAATAGAAATAATAAAAATAAAAGTAAAAGAAATAAATATAATAAAGATAGATATAATAAAAATAGGTAAAATAGAAATATTAGTAAGCCTAGCGTATAGCTCTAAAGTACTAGTAAAGTAGCTCTTTAAAGCGCTTATAATAGCCTCTAGTATAGTATAAATAAAGTAGTTTATAATAGCTTTTATAATAGCTTCTAGAATAATAATTTTAAAAGAACTTATAGAGGTAGTAGCGTATTTAAAAGAAAAGTAATTAATATAGTAATAATAAAGAAGCTTAATTAAGCTTTAGTTAGTAAGGTAATATAAATAGTAATAAATTTAGCTTTAATAAACTTACTAATACTAGAAGAACTTATAAAAGAGGTATAAGCGAAAATATAGTTAGAGCTTATTTAGTATACGTATTAGTATAGCTTTAGTATTAGATTTAAGCTACTATTTACGTTTTTAATAAGTTCTTAGATCTCTAATTTATTATAAGTAGTAAAATAAAAATAGAAAGTATATATATAGTAGAAGTATAATTTTACTTACTAAAAGTTTTAGTATTTTATTATTTTATAATCTATAGTTTTATTAGTTATAAGCTATTAAGAATATATAATTATATTATAATTCTCTCTACTATAAGTAGATATTAGTATTTATAGATTAGTTACCTTACTAGCCTAAATTTTAGAAGCTTTAACTAGGCTAATACAACCTAAAAAAGTAAGAATAACTAAGATAGTATTCTTAGTCTAAGATAATATATATATAGATAGTAAGACTCTAGTCTAATAAGCTCTAGTAAGGTCTACTAAGCTCTATTAGGCTCTAGACTTTATACTATCTTCTCTCTTAAGTTCTAGCTAGACCTCTAGCTAGATATGTATATACTAGCCTTAAGTAGCTTATATATATTAATAGAAGCTTATCTATTAGCTAGAACTACACTAGTTCTAGTTAAGCCTTTACTTTAGGCTAATATATAGATTTCTTAAAAAAAAACGCTAAGCTTTACTCTTCTAGAGTAGAGATTTAAACTCTAAACTTAGAAAAGGTTTATTTTAGTTATTATATAAGAATATAGTCTTAAACTACTAAGCTAATATAACCTAAAAAAGTAAGAATAACTAAGATAGTATTCTTAGTCTAAGATAATATATATATAGATAGTAAGGCTCTAGCTTAATAAGCTCTAGTAAGCTCTAGGCCTTATAGTAAAGCTATAATCTATTATTAAGATATCTTCTTATACTATAGAGCTAATCTGTACTAGAAAATAGAGATTATAGTTAATATTATATTAAAAGCTTTTAAAGTAGTATAGTTTTACCACTATGTAGACCTACGTAGACTGTTGTAGTGTAAGCATGCTAGTCGCTATGTTCTAGATTGTAAGCGAATTCTCGACACCTCACGCAACCCGTACATCTCGAATTCCAGAACAACCCGGCAAACCATCGCACCAGCAAGGAACCTTCCGACGACCTCGAGCGCTGTGAACAGTGACAGGAACAACTCGCTTGAAAGTACCATCGTTCCATAAAGGACTTGCACCCAGACTAGCAGTCTGACTGCCCAGTCAAGTATTAACATCCAGTATCGGGTGCCTCTTCTCAGGCTGTCCTTCTTCTTTCTCCCAATACCATTCTTGCTGAACGCCAGCGGCGTTACTTCCCGTATCAACCATTCTCTCAAGCGCCCTGAGCCAGGAGGACACCAAGCGACCAACAGGGGATGTTGCCATGACACGTGCGATGGAGACTGATCTTCAAACTCGCTACCGAGATACAGAACACACATCCCAATCGCCTGAATTGGAAGTGGAAGGAAGACCCAGAGTAGCGGGGAGAAGCCTTCAGCCGTGTTACCGTATGTTCCGACAAGCGTTGAGATGAATGATATAGCCCAGAAGCTGAGCTGCCACCCCTGGATAACCGAGTTTGCCGCAGCTGTGCCGACGAGAATGTATTCAAAGCCAGATATCAAGGCTTTGGCCCAAAGAGGGGCGTCAATCAGCTTGTCTGGCCAGAGGATGTCGTCCGATCCACCTCCAGATGCATGGCCTATGTTTCTTACGGTTTCCAACCCCGAACGATCGCTCTCTAGTGTCGGACAGGAACTACCCAGACAAATCAGGGCTGCCAACACCGGACGCTGCATCCCCAATATCGCGATATCAGCCACCTTTGGTCCGATAAACTGTAGGGCCATGGGCAATAGGCCTAGTACGACGGATACAATTGCCATCTCCGTCTTTCGAATCTCGGTGAAGTTTTCCAGGATGCAGGACACCAGCACCCAACCACCTCGCCCTGGATTAGCTTGCAGTTCCGTCCATTCGGCTGCGCAAACACCGTTCATGAGTTCCTGCAAAACATCATCCCAAGCCCCTGCCGCGTAAAACTGTCTGAACTGCCCATTGTCGTATGCAAGAGCCGGCGCAAATCGCGAGAAGATGATAAACCCAAGAAGGGTCTTCATTGTGTCGGAGAGACACCCAACTACAGGTTTGATAATGCTGTCAGCATGTGGCTGTTGGCGCGAAATCTATATATGCTGCAAGTCAACAGTAAACGGGACGGTCCGCGTCGGGAGGCCATATGGCAGAGCTGAGCATCCGAACGGCTTGATCAGCCGACATGTAGCTGAAGTGGCCCCCTCAGCCGTACCTTCGGTATGTGGAGGAGAGACATTTCATTCGACGGTGAGCAATTTGTGATGCAAGCCAGCGGCGCTGTGCTACCATCCGAGCGTCATCCCCACCAATCGTTGAACCCCGGCATATCGTCGCAATGGCCAATTTGGGCGTCTCGGCAAGGAAAGGTTGTCCATTTGCCTCATTGGGTGTGCATGAAAGCTATATCAACGAACCATTGGATGCGCACTTGGCTGGAAAGAAAGCCAGATCTCACCTTGCGCCAGCGGTCCATCCCTGTAGCTATTGTACGACTGAAGGAACCTGCGCGTCAGTCGATAAAGTGGTGCATGCTTTGAGAGACGCAACATGAAGTGACATCTAACAGGTGTCGCATACGGTGACATGTTGCTCAAATACCATAAGTTTGCGAGTGATGAAGTTCGAGACTCTTGCTGCGACTCCATTGTGGGTACATGATCTCGTTCTCTCTAGAGATCCAATCTTTGGCTCGTTACTCGTTCATGCTATTTCGGCTATCGAGAGATAGAAGGTCCAATCGCGGGTAGCAATGCGTCGCGCTCTGCGAGGCTGTCGGGAAACCTCAAAACTCTTAGTTCGGGTCGCGATTCGTCACGTTCTGGTGGAGTTGGTAGGTACGGATCGAGCGGAATACCGCTTCCCAGAATCTCTCATAGTGTTAACACAAAGCGAACAAGAGTTGGCGAGCTCATGGTACGCCGGCTACGCTGGGGTTGCGAGTCGATAGCGACAGGATCTGACATGTTGGGACGCAAGGTTCCGCGAGAGACAAGGTACTTTATTGTGACTGGACAGATGGACTGCCAGGATGTTTGTGTACGCACACTAAAAGTTGACACCTCGAAACCGTGATTTGTTGCTGCGTTGGTAGCGTGCACATCCTTCGCACAATCCATGCTTCCCTGGGCTGCGCTGATATGTAATAATGCTACTATCCTACATAAAGTCCGTAGTTTGTTATCCTACACCCTGTCAAACCAACGTTGGAGAAACCACCCACCTAACTGAACATGATGGCCTTTATCCGTGAACGCCCCTGTCAACCCTTTTCAAATACCTGTCCTTTAGATGGCACCATTGTAAATATCCCTCAAAATCGGTCTGCCATCCAGCACGCCCCTCTTTCCTGCTGTGATGACTTTGCCGGGTATCCTCTTCTCTTCAGGACTTCCACTCGTGCTTTTACTGCCAATTCTTCTCTTTGGACTCCTAGCGTTCACTTTACCAGGTTTCGCTGTGAGATCGCCAAGTGCCTTGCGCTTCTTCGACGGGCTGGGCGTCAGGCTAGGGCTCTTCGCCATCTTGTTGGCGAACAAGGAAGAGGTCGACTGTCTCACAGGTGTCTTGCTTGTTTGTGTGATGCTTTCGTCGAAACTATGCGATTCGACCATATCGGGTTGGAGATCAAGTACCCAGTCTTTCTCTCGGCAGAGGGCGACCATATCACGCAAGAGCTCGTTGCTTGACAAGGTCTTCTCACTACCGACGATCACAAGTTTCGATCGCGCGCGTGTGAGCGCAACATTGACGCGCCTACGATCTTTTAGAAGATCACCAACTGTGCCGTTCTCGTTGCTCCGTACACAAGACACGATAACGACTTCCTTGTCGCGGCCTTGAAACTTGTCTGCTGTATGTAGTTCCACACCCGCACAGCCTTGGCCGTTGATGACGGGGGCAGCGAGTTCAGAGGATTGAGTTTGGGTGTGTGCAGAAGCCAGACTTTGTCGCAGCAGGGCGAGCTGTGAACGATAGAATGCTATGATGCCAATCTCTCCCGCAGGGACACCTAGGCTGAGAAGAGACACCGTGAGCTGTGTGACAAGCCGTGCCTCCAGGGTGTTGGTGATGCGCGACCCAGATTGCGCTTCTAGGGTTGATGAAATGAGATCGGTGTTGACGAACACAACAGGTTGATCCGGCGACAAGGAACGAGATATCCAACAACGTGCGGTATTAGGGCCAACGCAAGGCTCTACCTCATTAGATCTTGACTGATGCGAGCCATGGTGGTAAGCAGTCAGACCGTCGGGCCGGGGGAGGGTAAGCTTGCGGGAAGCGACAGCAGTCGTACCGCACTTCAGCCTTCCTGAGTAGATAAAAGTGTTTGACAACAGCATGACTTCAGCACACATTCGATACTGATGCTCCAAACTAACGACGGCCTGTGGATGAGCCTCGCAAAGGAGCTTAAACAGTGACACATCAAGTCCGCCCTCCATGGCTTCCTTGTTCTGGACCAGTGGGGGCAGCTGGTAATGGTCGCCCACCAAGATGAACTTCTGAGCCATACGAATGGGCCCCAAGCATACAGGTAGAGTGATTTGGGATGCTTCGTCAACAATGCAGTAGTCGAAGACGCGGCGGTTGAACAAGGGATGATTGATGGTCAGACACGTTGTAGCCACGACTGGCGGCTGCATCCACGATCTTTCGAGCTCTTCGAGACTATCTTTCGGTTCCGCAGCAAGCGTGGCAAATTCTCTAACTTCAGGATGGATCTTCTTCGCAGCACCCAAGCGTAGTATGCCGATCTTGTCATCTCGAATCTTGAGAAGGATGTTGTCGACGGCAGTATGGGTGTACGAAGTAAGTAGGACACTCTTGCCTTTCGCCACTAGGGTACGAATGATGTGCGCGATCGTGGTGGTTTTTCCAGTTCCAGGCATGCCCAACACGAGGGCATAATCTTTTGCAGACATGACCTTAGCAACGGCAGTGCGCTGATCAGAGTTCATGGACATTTGCGATGACTGAGGCAATGACAGCGCATCTGGTACGGGCTTGAACGCAGGAGCTCGACCGTCTACGATTAGCGCGCGAAGGTCGTGGGCCTTGTATACACTGTCGTCCATGATCTGGATGAGATTGTTGCGTGCTGCAGCCATACCATTGCTGAATTCGTCTTTGTCAAGACGATACAGTACGGGCTCCTCATCAGATTGAAACTCCGCCACAGTCTCGCCTTCTTTGGTAACCTCCATGATACCAGCAAAGGTTTGGTTGTTTTGTGAATGGAAACCGGGTAGCTTGGTTCGAGAATTGTGCAAACGTTTGTCAACAGCGACAGTTATACGACGCTTTCTCACGTTGGTGACGTATCCGTTAGCCAACGCGAAATGGCCTTCCTCATCCGAAACTACAACAGGCTCTCCGATGATGAGCTGAGACTCGGTGAAGGAAAACCCTGGAGCCGGCTGCTGTTTGATAAACGTGTAGTTGTAGCGGTTGATCTTTTGGCCGTTCTTGTCTTCATGGGCAGATCCAGGCTCCAAGATGACGTTCGAGAAACAACGACCGAGCTTTTCCCGTTCGGTGCTCAACATGGTCCACAACTCTCGTCGAAACTTCATCATATCCGTCTCTTCTTTGGTCAACAGCGTGTCCCACTTCTTCATGAACTCTTGATGGGAAGGTTGGAGAGGCTTCACGAGCTCGTCATATCTTTCTTTCGCCTTCGGGTTCAACATCTCGCCTTTTCCATCCTCAACGAGATTATGATACAGGAAGCAAGGTTCCTGTGCGTAACACTTTTGACACTTGAAGTCTTCCTTCAGAATCGGTGGCAACTCGATGCGATCTCGAACATAGCAGGCCAACTCATTGCGCTTGATGATCATGTGAATGATGTCGTTGCGAATCGCAGGAATACGGCTGATTTCGGAAGTCTCAAGGTAATACAAGATACCGTAAGCAATGTCAACGTCTGGCAAAGTTAGCGGGGGATGCAATCTGGCTTGGAGGACGTACCATATCGATTCGACAACAATAGGTTGTACAAAGCGGTCTGAGCAACGTGTGCAGCGTTCGAAGAGTTCTTGCCAGTCTTGACTTCGAAAGGCACTGTCAATGTGCGTTCCCCGAGATCATCGCGCATTGTCACTTGCACAGTAGCATCGATGTTGCCTTTCAATCCATACATTGGAGACCAGACGTGCTCTTCCACATCAAGTAGTTTGTTAATGCTCATGGTCGACTGACGTCCGTTTCGCTCTCGAACGACGGCATCAGCTTGAGGTTCTGCGCGAACGAACACCTTAGCCCATGCCTGTAGCTCCGGCAGCTTGCTGCTCAGATGCTCCTTGACGGCTTCGCACGTTGAATTGATCTCCAGTATGGTCTCGAGATGGTTCGGTAAGAGCGTTTCGATGGTGTCCAATAAGAATACAGAACTCCATTCGTTCGCTTTCATGGCTTTTTGGAACAACTCGTGGAGCAGTGTGCCGTAGAGCATTGGGGCGTTCGCCTTGCTTGTGGCCTTTACACGGTCTTGCAGCACCGCACGTCGTAAACACCCAAAAGAGTCAGCGACAACAGTCGATGAGATGAGATGATCAGGATGAAGAATGAGCATGTTGTGGTGATCATCAATGATACACTGTCCAGTACTTGTAAAGTCACCGATGACATGCACAAACGATCCCGTAGTGCATGGGGTATCGAACCAAGCTTGACGTAGAGTGATCGCCTTGAATAACTTTGTCTTCTCTTCCTCGACGAGCAAAACCTACACGGTGTAAGCTGGGGCAGGCAAAAGACGTTTGGGTTAGTGACTTACCTTTTCGGACATCTGGTAGCCGCGATCAGTGGTATATGAACTTTCGTCCACTCGCTTGATAAGGTAGCGCTGGATTGCTCTATTGTCCTGTTGACTCTTCGAGATTTAGTAGGCTTCTTTAATCAGGGGCAAGTTCACACTCTACTTACAGTATTGGCAGGTACTTGGGTGGCTGCAACTTCGGCGGCAGCGAACTCGTCAGCATCAATGTCCTCTCCGAAGTCATCGTCGTCATCATCGTCCAAAAGACTAATCACAGGTGCTGATACTGCACTTGCGGTAGCTCCTACGCCTTCGGCCTCTGCGGTCTGGCTCTGATCTGCCATTGGAGACTCTACAGATCGCGTATCGTACAGCGATGCTACATGTTCCAGATCCGCAGCGAAGTCGTCCTCGTCATCCATGCCAAACTCATCGTCGTCACTGCCTTGTTCTGGTGCTGGGTCTGCATAGTGATGTTGTGCGGGTGGATGGATGGGCTCGGTGGGTATGGTAACGTAGCTCGTGGAGCGTGCGGGTGGCGCGGACTTGGTGGGCGGTGGAGGTTGCACAGGTCGAGGCGATATGTCCAAAGCTTCCACCATGTCGGCGTCGAAGTCATCTCCGAAATCATCTGAGGATCCCTGCGATGCCGGTGGCTTCGGTGCCGCTTCCACGTAATCGTCTTCTCGAACGAGCTCGTCATCCATGTCCACGGTATCTTCTAGAGGTGCCGACTCGTGGCGTATTGTTTCGGAGGTTTCTGCCAGATTGTCGCGTGCACGCCGCTGGAGAGGAGAGCCCGACGATTGGTCCTGGCGATCGCCTGCCCCTGGTAACGGAGATGAGCTCGAGGGCATCTGTGACGATATGCGTGGCTGTGACTTCGATACGCATTCCCTCATGCGCTGGACCATGCTCGCAATGTTGGGTTTCGCGGGCTGTCCAAGCATCATTCCATTCGAACTAGATGCGCCAGCGAAAACGTCCTCTGTAGCTTCCTGCTCCGGCTGGAACACACCGTGGGTTCTCCGTTTCTTCCGGGTCGATGCTGGGAACTCTACGCCACAGCTTGCCCATCTCCGAAGTCCACTGACACTTCCAGCAGCAGCCATCGACCTAGGTGACGATTCGTTGATGAGATGTGCAAATGCCACGCTCTTGTTGGCGCTTGGTGTTCCCTTGTTGTTCGTGTACCGTGACCACAGCTCCATGGCAGGATCGGCCTGGGGTGTTGTGATGTCTTGCCTCGCACCGTCCAGTCTGTGTTCGTCTTGCGACGGTCCGACGGGCGAAGAGCTCCGAGCGCGTTTCTTGTTCTTCCGGGGCAAAGGCGTGTTGACTGCTTGCGAGCCTCTCCATATCAGCGTCTCTTCGGGCGAGGCGACAGGTTGCGGCGCGTGTCTCGAGGAATCGTCGACGTTGCCTACCAGATCCGCAAGCGGCAGCCTCGTAGTGGCGGGAGTTGATGGCGGCGGACAATCGAGAATGGTGGGCAGCTTTGGAGTCTTGTTCGTGGTTCCCACATCTTTCGCGACACGATTCGCTTTTGGTGTCCCCATGGGCTTTGGTGTCTTTCCGCGCGCGGTCGGTAGATTTTCCTTCTCCGCCTCGCGCTGTCGGAGGGATTCCGCGGTGGGCGCGCCCTCGATGAATTGGAAAGCTTTGAGCTTGGTACGTGTCTGGGTCGAAGGCATGATGGGAGGGCCAGTAACTACCTGCCGAGCCTGCGGCGCCGCCTGGTTACTGTTTTGGTGGGGGAAGTTGCGTGGGCGGTTCCATTGGCCCTTGAACTGCTGCTGCGAGGGTGAGAGGTGAGTAGGCGGCGGCAGTGAAGGCAGCGGGCTATCCAAGTACCTTTGGCTTCGGGTTCTGGTCAAAGAAGGACCTCTGTCGCGTGGACATGGAGATGGTTGGTAGCGTCAGCGTCTCCAGAGCACCGAACGCGAGAGACGCGTCGTGAGTGGCCAATCACGTTGGGCGAGGCGAGAGCTCGTGGCGATACGCGCTCGGGCCGGCTGCTGCGAGCCGATGTGCGACACAGCTCCGAGTGCGGGGACCTGCGCTGGCCTGAACCACTCTTCACATCTATGGGACATGCAGACACGATTGAATTTAGGCTGTTCGATTGGAGACTACATTAAATTGAGGATCGTAGACAATCCCGGTCTAGGCCGACCGACATGTGCAAGCTTCCGTCATAGTCCTCGGACATCCTGAAAGATACAGTCACGGAATTGACACGACTTGACGTATCACAGGTAGCTCCGCGTATCACAAAAGTAGCAAGACATGTCTAGAGGCAGGGACGGGTCAGATAGTCGCTTTTGCGCCAATCGAAATGGTGTCAACCGATGACGGGAAGCTAGGACCACGCCTAAGCGGAGTTTGGACATTCATCCCACGCTCTAGCACTCTTTCCCCAGATTGTGCGCGCCGACCGTGAATCGCTCACCCAACAGCGGCCATCTCTCTTCTCTTCCCCTCAGCCACCTCATTACCTCCCACCACAACCGCCAACATGTCTGCTGCCGATGCGAAGCCATTGCCTTTTGTCTACCAGTTCGCGGCTGGTAAGTTCCAATTCTCGTAACACCGCTCAGCTCCGATGCGACAGCTACCCGAGAGAAATCCGGCTCCGCACCAAGCAAGAAATCTATACGCGCTTCTCTCCGATTATCGCACAGGGCATTCCTGCGTGCCAGTTGAGCTTCAGCTATGTCAATCAGTGCTAACAATGTCCAGGTGCCGTGGCTGGTGTGTCAGAAGTGAGTGCGCAACTGTCTATGGAGCTCGCGTGAGATCAACTGTGCTAATGCAGCTCTTGTAATAGATCCTGATCATGTATGTACCACCCTGCACCCACACAGTCGAGGCTCAAGCACTAACACTATCTCAAGGTACCCGCTGGACGTCGTCAAGACCCGGATGTAAGCGACCGCCTATGACACCGCCTCTGGACCGCCTCTAAACATGCGCAGACAACTTCAGACCTCTGGCAAGGTGGTCGGTGACGAGGGCTACAATGGCATGATGGACTGCTTCAGGAAGATCATCAAGAATGAGGGGTACGCTATGACGCTCCTGCGATCATGAGCAAGAGGGGTTGACATCTGCCAGTGCGTCGAGATTGTACCGCGGTATCACCGCGCCTATCCTTATGGAAGCTCCCAAGAGGTACGCGCTTCCCTGCTTCTTCATACCAACAAAGAAGGAAATCATCTCACGCGACACAGGGCCACCAAGTTCGCAGCCAATGACTCATGGGGTTCCTTCTACCGCAACCTGTTCGGTCAGGCTAAGATGAACCAGTCGCTCTCCATCCTCACCGGCGCAACCGCCGGTGCCACCGAAGCCTTCGTCGTCGTACCCTTCGAGCTCGTCAAGATTCGGTTACAAGACAGGGCGCAAGCCCACAAGTACAACGGCATGGTGGACTGCGTCACCAAGATCGTCAAGCAGGAAGGGCCGCTCACCCTTTACCAGGGTCTTGAGTCGACTATGTGGAGGCACATCCTGTGGAACGCTGGATACTTTGGCTGCATCTTTCAGGTCCGCGCTCTCCTGCCCGCAGCAACCACCAAGAAGAGCCAAATCACCAACGACCTCATGTCTGGTGCTATCGGTGGCACTGTCGGCACCATCCTAAACACTCCCATGGACGTTGTCAAGTCGCGTATTCAAAACTCTCCTAAGGTCGCAGGATCGATTCCCAAGTACAACTGGGCATGGCCGGCTCTCGGTACGGTCATGAAGGAGGAGGGTTTCGCAGCACTATACAAGGGATTCACACCCAAGGTCCTGAGATTGGGACCTGGAGGCGGTATCTTGCTGGTCGTCTTCACCGGTGTCATGGACTTCTTCCGCAACATGCGCGACGGCAAATAAGCGATGACCAGACTCGTCGTCAGTACGTGTAGTCTTTGGATTACTTTAACCGTTCAAGAGCCTCTAGGAATCTTGCAATGTAGATTACGTATCCTGTACCCGCTTGCTACAAACCAAGGCAGGGTGAAATCACATTCTTCAACCCATGTTATGACACGATGAACTCGTGCTAGCCATTTTGTTACTTTTGAGAGCATTGCTCTACTCTCCGATCATACATGAGCTTTACTAGATGGTATCGTCACTTTCGTTGTGGAAATGCATGAGATCAGCACTTTTCATACATCTAGCCCTGGAGAGCTGCCAGTAGAAGGGTTCCACTAACGTCAAGTTCGGCCTGAGTCTACGTGCGCGAAAGTTCAAAAAGCTTCTCTAATGGCTTGCGCTATCCCCCACGAGTAGAATATCGCACCCCGAAACCAGCGCAGTCTAACACATGCCAATCCCGCGTTCTATCAACCCCAAACAACCCCACTTACGCGGCTAGACACGGGTGACGTCACCCTCCCCTCCAAGCCCTCACCATAGCCCATCTTGCTGCCTGGTGACCCCTAAAGCCCAAACAAACAAGTTAGTTCACCAGTTGACGCAAGTGCCAGCCAGGGTCTACTTGCATAAGTACTGCGTCCCCTCTACCCCACTATCCAGCACTACAAAACAATCCAAACACTACAACAATCTCCACGATAAGACCACTCTCGAAACTCCGCGCAAGCAAACACGTACATCTACACAGACTCTATACCACCCGAACACCACCGCACAACATGCCTCTCGTAGTCCCCGGTCTGCAGTCCAAGGACGGAAACTCCAACGATGACTGGATGAGCAAGCTTATGGGCAAGAAGCTTGGAGACCAGCATGATGAGATGGTGAGTTGCCCCCTACTATTACTTGTCCCCTTATCCTATCCCTCCGCCTGCGTCACAAGGCTAACTCAAAGCTATCCTCAGACTTTCGCAAAGACCGACCTCCCCCAGCAACACCGCGTTCTCAACGAAGGCGACATGAAGACCATGGACTTCCAGCCCGAGAGGCTGAACGTTCACCTCGACAAGGATGGTACTATCAAGGAGGTCACCAAGGGTTAAGCGGCTGTCTTATGGCACGGTCGCTGGGTGTGAGGGCACACCTATGATGGAAGAAGGCATGAAGGCATGAACCTTTGAGAGCCAGGCCCCAGGTCTTGTTAGTAGGCATATCAGAATATATCAAGTCACAGAAGTATAAGCCATCAGTGCGCTTGCAGTGATCAATGATAAGTGATAAGTGATAAGTGATAAGTGATAATTAATGAGAGTGTATCTGAAAAGAGATATCTGTCGCCACCTCCCCGACTAAAGTAAACAACAAAACGCCGAAAACGCCTTACAATGATATCGTACAGTAAATGTGAAAGTATATACATCCGTACAAAGAAAGTAGATGTCACGCCTAGATACCCACGAATGTTTCCGAGATAGTAGAAGAGTAAGGCTGCGGCTTGTCAGCCTTGGACCTAAGCCCTACAGCCCTACATGAGCACGGATACCGATTCGAGGTGGAGCATTCGGAGACGCCGAAAGACATCGCCACTGTGGAGAAAGCTTGTCGCAACGTCGTTTCCTTGGGGTTGTGCACATGGTAGTTCTTCAATTTCTCGATCGCTTCCTTGACACGAAACTGTCGTTCCTTATCATCTGTCCCTCAGCAGATTTCCTGCCTAAGGCTGCAATAAGATCAGTCATTCTGAGCATCGTGGAATGGATTGCTTCAGGATGCTCAAAGCACAGCATGATGCATGCCCGCATTGTCGTTGCAGAGAAGTATCTTCGCACGATCTTGTCTTTGCTTTTGTTGCTTGCAGCTCCCATGACCAGACCAATCCATAGCAGCACTCCAGCCATATCGGACCAGCAGTCTGTGATGTCGGATTTTTCGAGGGCTTCTCGCAGTTGGCGAAGCATGGTGTCTCCGCTGACTGTTCGTGTGAAAACTTGTTGTTGAAGGGGGACGTCCGATGAGCTTGATTGCAATGTCGAAAGTAAGGGTCGTGAGAATGTGGATGAGTTTGATAAGCGATGGTTAAAAGGAAAGCCTTCGCTGTTTGAACCAAACATTGGACTCTCGGAAACGTCGGTAGCCGGACTGACGTCCCGGAGTTCAAAGGTCGAGGAGATAGAGTCATTGGAAAATGAGGCCGCGGACGAGCTCAGCTCATACATGGCCGGTTGCAATTCCGGTACCTGCACACGGTCGAGCGCCTCTGATAAAGGTACTTGGTCAAACATGGCCTGAGCCTGTACAATCGCTGCAAGACGAATCGCTTCATACTTCCAATCAATCTTATTTAAAATGGTCGTTCTGCGAGATTGTTGTACAGACCGAGATCCAATGATGCGGTCGTAAGCGCTTCGCGACTTGTTAGAGATACCTGCACGCCTCGAGCTATTGGTATCAAGCAAGTCTTCCATCATCGTGCGAACGTCTTCCAGGAGTTTCTGCGCATTGGTATTACAATTTGCCGACCTCTCGATCGTCACGAATTTGCCGTGTGGATGGTATAGTGGCGATTCCGGTATCGTAGCGATCAAAGGATATGTTTTTATCGCCTGCATCTCGCAGTGGTCGACGTACATCGGAGTGGGTGGGGTTTCTTGTAAAACTGCAGTCGCAAGATTTGCCCATGAGACTGCAGATGCTAGCTGACCATTCACACCCAAGTTTCGGAGCCCGCCGCGTTGGTTAATCATCGTTGCAATTCCGTTCTGATGGAAGCGTAGACCTACGTCGGTCCGACTTATGACATCTCCCAGTATAAGTTGGCTGACGGCAATGATGTTGTGGTCTGCGACACTCTGCTCCGTGTTCGTAAGATTTCCACCCACAAAATGTATGACATCCTGACGCAGGGCTGCCGTCTCCAAACTCTCTACTTCGCGCTTGTGGATGACATCATCGTATGCGGAAGCCATGTAGAGGGTGCTGAGGAAGGTGTGTGGGTGGTCAAGACATTCAGGAATCCAGTGTTTTCCCAGACCCTGCGTGCCGAAATATCTGGAGCATTTGACCTTCAATTTTTCGACCTTCACGCGAGTGTTTCTCGATTGGAACATGGTCATGAAAGGGTCGAGCCCATTCCCGAGACAGTGCAATTCTGGCACTGGACGTTTGTCGAATGGAAAAACGCGATCATCCATCATTGGAACAACAATGGGTGTCTGGGTGAGGGTCGATTGGTGAGGCCTAGTCCGTGCTACCTGAGCATCATGGTGGGGAGCCTCCTGACTGCTGCTCGTAGACTGCGACAACCGGTGTATCTTATCATCACTCTTCTTCGCCTTAGCTTTTGGTGTTTTGATTGTTCGCGGTTTCGTGGTGACTTGCGAACCTAAGCTCGATCGCGAATGATCCGAGGCTTCGCTATTGGCCCCGTCCTTGTCGCTGGCCTGATTCTTTGTGTTCTGTAGGTAGCTTCCCATCGCGGTTTGGCGCACGGCTTGCATGTTGCGCTTTGATTTGAACTCTCTGGGGTTGGTGGCGGTAATCCATCGAAAGCTCGCATTGTCAGGTGACTTCGCCGTTGGCGAAGAGCTCGACTTCCGAGGCGGCATAAATTCTACTGGATATCAGCGACTGGCACCGCTGAGCGAGCTGGGGATGGCGATCAGGGGTTCTGCTGATGTTGGTGATCGTGTTACACACCGTGTAGGTGCAGCATGCGCAAGCAGTGGACCTCGGCCGTAGCGAGAGCGCCTTCCGCATGTGGTACGCGCATCAAGTCCGTTCAACGATACGAAAAGGCACGCTCACCATTGAGTTGCTGCGGAGGCGACATGACATTTCCATAGAAGCTTGAGTCCGATGCGATCGTCGAGGGTGGTGAAGGATAGACAAATGGCATGTGATGGGCGGAGAAGAGCGGTCGTGCGGCTGGAGGGGCAGTCATTGTTGTCGACTAGCCCGATAGTACTCAAGGATAATTGGCAAGCGCGATGATGTTCGATTCGGTGATCGGAATGTGTGGGTCATTCCTATGGCAGATGTTAACGATTTAGATGGAATCTGAGCAACAGAAGACGAAGGATCGATCGGTATCGGGTAAGGCTGAAAGCAATGGGGCCAGAAGTATATATACGCGGCTGGTGACAGTGTGCCTTGCCGCCCGTGAATATTTCCAGAAAGGGCGCAATTCCAGCCATACAAAGCTTTGTGCAACAGATGAAGCGGAAAGCAGGCAATTGTGCGTCATGAAGCGTGTGTTGAGTATGCGCAGCAACGTGCTGGTGCTAGGATGAGTATACGGTGAAGGCAGTCGTGGCTGAGTCCTTAATGCTTGTTGCGACGAGTGAACGAGAGGCCTGCGCGCCGGGGAGGAGGCATAGTTGGTTGCCTGAACGCCGACCCATTGCACTGGTGCTCGCTTTAGCGCGGGACCCGTCTTAGACGCAGCACGAGGAAGTAGGGCTTTCGGGGATCCGTCAAAACTTTGGAGCAGTTCGCCATGTTCGATGGAATGCGCTTGGTGCAATGCACGCGTTGCCACCGTGAACAGAATCCCGAGGCTGTGTCCTCTCAGTCCTTCTACTATCTTTGTGAAGGACTTCACCCAAATCGATTGCCTCGCGAGGAGACCAGGCCCTCCATTGGACGTTGCTTCGCACGTGCGAAAGCTGACCACCAAGACCTGAAGATGCTGGAGAGGCCCAGCGCGTCTCACCGCCCGATAGATGCCACCGCATCCTCCCAGCGCATGCCAACCCTGCTATCTTATCTAAATACAAAGTTTGGTCGAGCGGCGGACGTAGATGTCTTTACCAAGCCACTTCGTTCCATGGAACCCTTGGCTCAGCTACGTACCTTCCCGCTACACACGACACGAGACATCAGGCGATACTACGTTAGACGGAGAACACAAATACCACCGCAATCTAAACGTTCGCTTACCAGTCGACCAGCTACGTGGGTGCGCCATTCCTCGGGATCCCGTACAAGACGCGGTAGAAGAGGGCAGACTGGTCGAGCTCACCAATCGCGAGGTATACTCCTCTTCCTACCGTGAGGTTGGATAAGCAGCCCTGTGGGGTCGATACGACCCTGCATTGCTGCTCATTGGAGAGAGCAAAGTCAGACCCATATTTTGGTACCATCGATAGCACACAACACCCCGAGTACCCAGATCGCCTAACATCACCAGGTGGCTGTTCAATTGTTCGAGTGGTGGTCAATGTGTGTTCAGCGGTACCTAGGTAGCGACGTCGGCCGAACCATTACAGCGAGTCTCGTGATGCGACGCCATACATCATTGTTGTGAGTATCGTGGGGTTGAATACACGGACCCCTTGCAAAGATGTACATAGCTGCATCAATGATACAATCCATGAGATAATCTGGTTATTACTACTACTGACGCATGTTGTTCAGCCCGAGGCCGAAATAATCACCGGGTGCTTGTGACGGACGTGTATCGCTACCAGCACTTACGTCGCTCCCACCGGGGCTAATGTCACCACTCTCGCGCGCCATCATACCAGTACCATCGGCCCCAAAATTACTACCTGTGCCGTTCAATCCCCTGAGCCCATTGTTTCGTCCCTGCAGCGGTACATTTAGCCGTGCGGTTTCGAACGTAAAATGCGACTGGCCATGGACTGGTTCCGCTGATGGTGTCTTCAGCTCAACAAGCTCCAACGTACTTCGGAGTGTTGCGCCAGATTCATCAAGAGCCATGAGAAATCGCGCGAGCTCTTTGCATAGCTCCCAATCCTGTTCGTCTTTGGCGCGTTGAAGTAAGCGCACAACTTGATCGCCTGTCGGTCGCAGTTCTTCGAAAGTGTGAAGAACAAGGAGATAGCCGCCTGCAGTCTTGAGGTTCCCTTTCTGTAGCGATTCTTCGAATAGTTCTTCCGGCGGAGGCAGGTTCGAGAACAATGTCCGCCATGAACGGACCTCAGTCTTGCGGGTACATTGCACAACAATGTCGAGATATCGGGGAAAGGAGCTCAGGAATGATAGCACGCTCGGCAATAGCGCCTGTTCGGGTGGTGGCTGCGTATCCACTTCTTCGTCCAAGACTTCATGCAGTAAGATCTCCAAAGCATGGGGGAAATATAGCAAATGCTGGTAATGGTGGCTAAGATGCAAGGCTGCAGGGTGATTGAACTGGGCCAGGTGACACCGCAGCAATGCGGGGAGAAAGAGGTGTGTCTAGCATGTGTGTCAGCATGAGATCAGTGTACCGCCAATGACGCGGGAGCAGAGCGCAGAGACTTACCCTGGTTCCGAAACGCAAGAACGCGAAGCTCGTATCCCTGCGTTGAATCAACTCTGACTCCACCCCGAATATGATTGCTTTGTTAATCAATGCCGAAAGAGGATAGAAGTCGACGGGGATTTGAACAGGCGTGGGCAGTTCCCTGCCGATCTCTGGTGACGCGGAAGCAAGGACGTCTTGCATGTCTATCCAAACTCGCATGTCGTTTCCATCGAAGAACCACAATGAGTCACGTAAATCGTGGCCGTGTACACCCTCCATGGTCAGTCCCATAGAGGGGCTCGCCGGCAATGAATCGGCATGTCGGTCCAATGCGAACGCAGGGTGATCGCGCATAAGAGCGTACGTCTCCACGTTCTGCGCGATGATGCGCATCTCGTATTTGAGTTCGCCACTCTCGGTAGTCGTTGGCTGCAGGAGCACAAGTTTACCATCTACGAGGAACAGGATAGTCGCGACCGCCACGTCCTGTGTTGGATCACCGTTATCTAAGACGTGTCAGCAGTTACAGTGCCGTAGGATTCAAAGGACGTACGTATTTGATCTTCCGGTAATATCCAGCTAAGCGCTCGCACTCGTGTAGGAGCCCGAATGATGCCATGCAGGGCGATTTGACCCACTTGCACCAACTTCACACTTGCGTCGGACACACTGATTACGTAGTGGTACAATATATTCTCGTACGTGTAGACCAGGAGTGAATCTTCGCCGGAGGGTGCTATCAGTACGATGGGCGCAGGTAGCTTCTGCGTATGCATGACATGGCTATTGTCAAGAGCCGCCTCGCGTGAATATACTCGTACCTAGGGAAGAAACTGTGAGTATGAAGAAATGGTGAGCGACATGATATGCATACCTCGTGAGATTCGCGGCACTCGACAGCCGCGATCAAGACATGCTGAAACCAGCACATACCTCCTCGGACAGTGAACTCGTTTTCTATAAAAGGATCATCGAACATTTTCCACCGTCCGCTGTTAACGGAGTAGTGGGCGAGCCCTCTCTTGCCTGCTACTGCCACATATCGACCGTCATTCGAAATGACTGCACTTCTAATCGGCCATTGGTCGACAAGGTAAGCCGATGGAATTTGGACATGGTGCCAGAGTGAGACGTCGGCGGAGATTGTCGTCAGATCTGGCAGATCGTAACCACGGTAAATCATGAATCCGGTACTGGTCTGCATCAAAGATCGTGACACATTTGCCGAAGAGAAGCAGCCAGTGACTGCACTGCGAGCCATCTCCAAAACAAAGAGACGGTTATCGTTGTCGCCCAGCATCAAGAGCTCCGCGCCACCTCCAATCCAGAAGGCCTCTTTGACGCTGAGAAGCCACCCTTCGTTGTTGGTCTTGGAAAGCGTCCTTTCTGCAGTGAAGCTGGTGGCCCCGGGCTTTCCGTATACACTCCACATAGCCCAACCGTGTTCATAGCCAGCGAACAGACAGTATCCGTCTGGCGAGTATGTCAATACAGTCAATTTGCCGGGCGAAGTGACGTTTGGGCGTAGTTTATGCGATAGTGGAATGTTGCCGGTATAGTCGCGTGCGGTGTATACATGGATCTCGCCACTGGCGCAGCCAACAGCGAGCAAAGAGAATCTCGCATTGATAGCAGCTTTGACACCATAATCGGCATCAGTCTTGGGTGTGTGGAAACCGTAGCCACGGAAGATACTAGAGACAGCGGCATCTCGTTTAGCCGCCTTTTGAACAGCATAGGCTCGACCGTTGCCTGTGATCCAACACGACAGGTTCATAGGTCGATCGTGGACCATTTCTCGCATTGATGCGTTGCTCCCTAACCATGTCATCTTGGTCAGGAGCTCGGTGCTGGTCTGGCTTCCAGTGTTGTCCGGCGCCCAACGAATACATTGCACGGCTGCCGGCTTCTCGGTGGCCACGATCAACTCGTCGTCCAGAGCCAGAGCCCGAATTATTCCAGCATCCACCCGTATCACCATCCGGAACCGCAGACTGAGCTCTTTCAGGCCATTGCCCTCTCCAGGTCCTGCATTGACATCATGTTGGCGCTGGATCTTGAAGCCCGTGATTGCACTGCTCTTCCTCGCATGACCTCCGTGTGTGTTGGTGAATTGCGCTTGGTATATGCGGGATGAATGGTCTGTCGCGAGCGAGTACGTGATGAGGAAGCCGAGCGCGGTCTGGACGACGAAGATTTGGGAGTCGGGGCGGAGTAGGACGTCTGTGTTGGGGCCGTATGTTCTAACGGATTGCTCTGAACGGAGTACAGAGGCTAGAACAACTGTAGGCTGTGACGAATTAGCACATGAAGCGCCAGCTTATCAATTGAACATGCCTTTGTCTGCCAGATTGTGAGGGTTGTTCTGGTGAGGGTCGCAAACATGTGACCACTCCTCGTGACCCTGATCGCGATGATGGTGCCATGTATTTCGTCCTCTACTGTTTGACCCGACGCGCCTTCTTGGGGCGAGTGCGCGCCATTCTTCTCTTCTACCCCACTCTTACTATCGGCAGAAGCCTCATGTTCAGATTGATTCTGCGATTGAGGGTTCGACCCTCCATGCGCTCCGTCCGATTGCTTGTGTTCGACGCCATCGTGCGAGGTGTTCGTGCGCCCAGGATCCGTACGTTTAGTGGCCGCGAAGACGGAGGGCGACGAGATGGGCCAATACGTCATGGCGGTCTACCGCAAGCGATGGCTGCATTTGCGCGCGCCCATCTCAATGCGGGGATGTATGCTTCACGGAGCTCATGCTAGCTGGGTTGGTGCAGGGGAGGCTGGTGGTGGAGCTGGGCGGTGAAGTCACGCGAGGCGCAGCAATGTGGCTGCTGCATCCGTGCTGACATGTGCAGGCAGTACGCGTATCGCGGGGGGAAGATGCGGTGGCCGTCCCGCCCATGCACCACACTAAAATATCACAACGGACGTATTGTTCAAGGGCTTATTGTAAGATGTGGCCGAGAAATGACGGACCGATGCCGAAAATACTGCATTGGGAAGGAAATTCTTACCGTCGATTACGGTGCGCAGATGCGCATTTGCGCACATGCATAAGCCAAGATTTCACAGAAGCCCCGAAAACATCCTGCTTTGCCAACTAACCAGCAGTACTTCTTCCAGCCACTCGATCTGAGGTGATATTGAGCGCCTGCTGAGGAAGATAAATCTAAATGTCTACGTTTTTTTGGGGGTTGGTTAACTTTGGTGCCTTGCACAGATGTAGACAGCGGGGCACCTGTCCAGTGCCCGGGTTGTTCCTTGTGTAAGGTGTAGCAGTGAAATCGTACTCGCCCTTCTTCTTTGTCTTTGGAGTGCGAGATGTAGTGTGCATTTCAAAAGAGTTGGGATTTGCCTTGCCACTGTTCTGTAAGCAGTGACACAGCTTTTCAAGAAGCACGCAGCGACCAATTACTACTGCAGAGCGGCAAATTGTATCAAGAGAAAGACGCAACAGATTCTAGACATAAACAGCCTGGAAGTCTACACTGCCTCAGGGTTTGATCACTTCTGGTCTTACGCCCGTATAGACCGCAAAGCATCAATGGATTGTTTGATTTCTTCCCGGAACGATGTGACTTGGTAGCAACGCCGATCTTGACTGCTTTGGTGTCCTTCCTTTACTGGTTAGGTTGCATTTGGACCAAGGTCGGCATTGGTGTGGTCCATATTACCCAACTGCCCCGCATCGCTCAAGTGAATTTTCTCTCAACCCCCGCGTTCATAGGAATATGTACAATGTATTTGCTCGGCTTTCAATCAATTCCTAGAGAAGGACAGATGGCCGGTTAGTCTAAACATCTCCATCTTCAACGCATCCACTCTAACATCCCATACAGAGCTGGTTATGGCGCCAGGTTAAGGTTTCTTAACGTTAAGTCTTAAGATGAAAATCGAGAGGCATCCTGGTCACGAAAGTGGCGTGGGTTCGAGTCCCACTCTGTTCAGCATTCGTCTGGCATTGTCAGATACTCCAGGATATTTTTTTTCCGCTGTTTTGGGGCACCTCAGGGGTATCCCTCAGCCAAACCCTTGTTTTTTGCTGTGAAATGCTGCACATAACACAAAACCCTACAATGCCTCGTGCAAGAGACGTTCATTTGTCTGTACAATGTTTTATTTACGTTTGGACTTAATAGCTTGCTTGAGATCATTTTGCACAACACTCGTCGAAACAGGCAAGATTTGGAGTAAGCAAGCGACCAAATCTTTTACAGATGTTCCGCATTGATGAGATCATAATAGAACCGTAATACGTGTCTCAAATGTAGTAGAGCATCTAACGTGCCTTTCTTTGACTTAGGTGTAATGA
Source organism: Alternaria arbusti (assembly GCF_024043155.1). Classification (NCBI taxonomy): domain Eukaryota; kingdom Fungi; phylum Ascomycota; class Dothideomycetes; order Pleosporales; family Pleosporaceae; genus Alternaria; species Alternaria arbusti. The sequence continues at coordinate 22,482 of NW_026249976.1, forward strand.
CGGGGTAGCTATTATGTACCTAGGTATGTACGGGAGCGCAATTCAGATCACTGCTTGACTACCAGATATCCCTGTTGTGCTCATAATTCTCGCCATTATCTTCTTGAAAGCAAGTAAGACACAAGGTGCACAACAGCTCAAAAATTTGTAAGTGTGGTGAGAAGCAAAGGTACAGAAATGGTCGACAGAAAGAAGAGGCCGAAGCTGTCGGACATGCCGAAACTACGAACCAGCACTTCAATAATAGCCATTGGGGCTTCAATCGAGATACCAATAATTCAATCATTAGTTTGAAGGCCCGGATAATTGCTGTCTACTAATGGCTGGGCTCGAGTTTGTAGAGGCCAGGCGACTGCGATTCTGGCAATCTATCACAAGGATGAGCATAGCACCTTTTCTCGACTGACATCAAGCTTCAAGTCCAGAATTCGGATATCGACGTTCGGAGAGTTGGTGAACCGCGCGTGTGGAGCACATGGCTCGCCGATGTACTAGTCTCAATTGGGTCACGCTAGAAGAGAACCCCGGCCCGCTTGTCAGAAAAAGTTCGGGAAGTCGCGAACTTTTGCGACCTCGAGCTTGAAGACTGCGACACGACAACAACTTTCCCAAAATGGCCGGTATCAAACGCAAATCCACCGGCGCAAGTGCGCCCGACGTCAAGGACAAGAGCAAAAAGGTCAAGGTCGACAAGCCCACCACCAAGAGCGAGAAGAAGCGCGACGTTAAGCCGGTCAAGAAGGCGAAGAAGGCCAAGGAAGAGAGCTCCGACGACTTCGAAGAGTCGGACACGAGCGAGAAGGACAATGGCTTCTACGGATTCTCGGCGGCCGACGGTGCCGATGTCGACATGAGCGACGCCGACAGCAGCGACGAACAACCCGCAAAGTCCAACGGCAAGACACAAAAGCGCAAAGACGACAATGAGTCTTCGGAGAAGCCCGAGGGTGAGGGCGTAGAGTCCAAGTTGGCGGGGTTGAATGGTAAGATAGAGCCATGTACCTTGCCTGTTAGTTTAGCTAACCGTCCCTCTAGTAAACAATTCCAAAGAAGCGCACGCAAAACAAAAGGCTCTTGCCAGAGAACGAAAGGCCGCGAAGCCAAACGCCGACATTATCGAACGCTCCAAGAAGCTATGGGAGAAGCTCAGGCTGAAGTCGCATGTTGACAAGGAAGAGAGGAAAGGGCTCGTCAAGGAGCTGTTCGAGATCATAACAGGCAGAGTCAAGGACTTCGTCTTCAAGCACGACTCTGTGCGTGTCATCCAAACAGCCATCAAATACTCAACAATGGAACAGAGGCGAATGATTGCAAGAGAGCTGAAGGGCGAGTTCAAGGTCCTGGCCGAGGGCAAGTACTCCAAGTTCTTGATCGCCAAGTTGGTAGAGAAGGGGTGAGTACAATGTCTACGCACGGCATAACATGTCTAACCGATCGCAGCGACCCTGAAATTCGCGACCTCGTCATCACCGAGTTCTACAGCCATGTCAAGCGCATGATCAACCACCCCGAAGCCGCATGGATCGTAGACGATATATACCGGGCCGTGGCCACTCCAGAGCAGAAGAACCGTCTTCTCCGGGAATGGTACGGTCCTGAGTTCTCTATCAAGGGTCTGTCTGCCGAGGGCACCGACAGCGCAGAGTTATCGGCCATCTTGAAAGAATCCCCGGAGAAGAGGAAGCCTATCATGGGCTACCTTGAGAACCAGATCAACTCGCTTATCCAAAAGAAGCTCACCGGCTTCACCATGCTTCACGACGCCATGTTGCAGTACTTCCTCGTATGCGAACCCGGTACCGAACAAGCGAACGACTTCCTCGAGCACCTGAAGCCAGACCCAACGACCAAAGAGGGTGAAGAAGCCGATAACGTAGATCTCATGAAGAACCTCGCGTTCACAAAATCAGGGTCGCGACTGGTGTCGCTTTGCTTCGCATACGGCACAGCCAAGGACCGCAAGCTCTTCCTGCGGCCGTACAAGGACACGATGGAGACAATGGCTTTCGACCAACACGCCCATCACGTTCTTCTTGCCGCTATGGCAGTCACGGATGACACCAAGCTTTCCTCCAAGTCCATCTTCAGCGAGCTCCTACCCAGCAACGACGCCCTTCCCGAGAAGGTGTTGAACCTTGTCAATGATGCACGCGCACGCACAGTCCTACTATACCCATTCGCCGCAGATGCGAAATGGTTATTGGATGACAACACGCGCGAGCGGTTGAACGAGCTGTATGTCATTCGCCAGACAACATCAAAGAAAGACCCAAACATCCGTCTCTCGGAAATCGCAAAGAGCATCGAGCCGCAGCTACTGACAGCTGTTACCGCCCGCGCTGCTGACTTTGCCTCCTTTACATTCGGCCTACAGTTCATGGGCGAGGTTCTCGTTGGAGCTCCAGAGGTGGAACCAGCGAAGCGCAAGGAGGCATTGACGGAGGTCGCTCGTCTCTCACAATCGATCTTGGATTCTGCGTTGCCTGCTTCCGCCGGTGACAACAAGGCTACCAGTCACGGCAAGAACATGTTGAAGATGCTGGTGCAAGGTGGCAAGTTCGACCCTACCACCAAGAAGGTCGTTCCCGTAGAGCCTGCTCTCGGCTTTGCAGACTTGCTCTGGCCTCAGATCAAGTCTAACCTGCTCAACTGGGCGACTGGTCAAGGCTCCTTCGTGGTGGTATCCATGACCGAAGCTGAAGGTTTTGCCAAGAAAGACGAAGTACTGAAAGCGCTCAAGAAGGAGAAGAAGGCGCTAGAGGCGGCTGCCAGCCCTCCAGGCGCGCAAAATGGCGAGGCCAAGGGCAAGAAGCAAAAGAAGGGCGACAAGTCTGATGCTGCTCCTCGGGGAAACGCTGGAGCCAAGATTTTGCTTGAAAAGTTGTAGAGTAGCCTATATTTGATTCGAACATGTATGATGATACCCATGTAAGGCCTTCTTCATGCATTTTATGTGTTCCAAGTATCTTGCTGCCCCCCTCATCACGTCTCCTCGGCATCGATGTATACTACATGCCCACGTGTTGCCATGTGTCTTAGCAGTCCAAATCGGGAAGCGCTTCCGCCGAAATATGCAAGTACACCCACCTACCAGCCCGGATTTACACCGGTACTCGATCCATGGATACCACGACCCAATAACCTAGATGATCAATAAATCTACCTTTCGGATCACTTTATCTCGTTTGCTAACTGTCTCTCCTCGAAATCAACTTGGCCACCGCTTCAGTATCACCATCACGACTCCCCAGTTTTCAGATTCTCTCACCTCTCATCCGCATACCACATATACCCGCCGTACACATTTCCAAAAACAACCCATAAACAAGATGTCACGCAACTTCACTATCGACGAATCCTCCCTCCCCTCCATCTTCCAACAGCAATGGAAATCCAACCCCGACCCAACCGCCCTGCCCTTTCCCCGCGACAACCCCCCATTCGCCCTCACAGCCATAGATTGGCAGCAGCTCTCCCTCCCAGACGCAGAATTCACACCACACACCTGGTCCAACCTGCACACCCTCATCTCGACCAACCACCTCGAAGAGCTGAAACGCTGGCCCAGCGCCTTGAAAGCATATCTCGCATGGACCGCACACGTGAAGCAGAAGTACGGCAGCGTAATGACATACCTGCTCGACCAGCGCCTTCTCTGGGAACCGATTGAAGACGAGAGCGGGGCGTTGCGGTTCGATGTAGTCAACAGCACGCCTTTTGCGGATCCAGCGGATTTCAAGATTCTGAGGAATGACTGGGCGTATGCGTTTGTGTCTGGTGTCAGGCATGTTGTTGTGTGGTTGAAGCAGCGGTTACCGGTGGATGGGAAGGGAGGGTTGAGTGAGGAGGGGAGGGCGTTGGTTGAGGAGTTCGTGAAGAGAGAGTTTAGGGATAAGGCGGGTGAGAAGGAAGAGGGGAGTAAGGTTATCTGGTTCAAGAATACGACGGATTTGCAGAGTGTGAGGAGTTTGGAACATGTGCATGTTTTGGTTAGGGATGTGGAGGAGGAGGTGCTGAGGGAGTGGATGGTTTAGAGGGAAAGACAATGCCGAGGAGGGCGAGTGTGGACCGTGTTCTTGATTTATACATTCGTGCTAGGCCTACAGTACACGTACGTATTGACCGCGGCTGTGATAAGCATGCACTACCCAAATTACATGCAGTACGGTGCCATAAAGTTAAGAAACATCACTTTTGGAAGGTTAGCGGCATGCATGCACACATGTTCAAAGGATGTATAAGCCACGCAGGGCAATCGTTGCTTAGTATATACCGCATCGCCTTCATCATCTCGACGATTAGACAATAAGAGAAAGTGTTGCTCGCCCGAACCACCCAGGCAAGCATCATGTATAAGGACGATAACCAACAGTAAAGCCCCATACCCACAATGATACGGACAAACGCCCTCGCTAATGCAGAAACACCTACAACAGAATGCCCAACCGACAGCGGTCATACGTAAGGAGACGCGCCTGACAAAAGAAACAAAAGTGGGAGTTGAACCCATGGAAATGCCCTGTCCATACTTCCCAAGAGACGCTAGCGGGAAGTGGAGGAGTACAGGCAGAAGCGGATATAATAATGTTTGCAATCTTCGTGTCCCCGAAATTTCGGGGCGCAAGATGAAGTGTAGGTAAGCACTCCTTATGGTTCAGAGAAGTTGAATTGTCGGAAAGGTGAAGCTCCAGTAAAGGTGGAGCCAGGTGGTATAGTGAAGGGACTAACACCGGAACCTGTTGAGACGGCATCTGGAGAGGGTAGAAGGCACTGACCAGAATCGAGACTGGCCCTGTGTATGGAAAGGCGGCGAGCCACTATGCACTATCAGCCAACATCATCAAGATTCATGACGAAACATGCTGATGAGGGCGTCAAGGATTAGTTGTAGGTGGAGTTTTGCCTACTACTTTGTGGTGTTCCGCTGCTAGAGTTGCTATCACTGGGCGTCGCTGGTTCCAGGCTGAGCTGGGCGCGGAGCGTCATGATCCATTCGTGCTGGAGCAGCTCGACCGCACTGGCTCGCTTGTTCGGGTCGCGGTCGAAACATTTCTTGAGGAAGTCGATACCAGTGTCGCTGAGTTGCTCCTTGGATGGTAGTTGTGGTGGGTCACCCTGGGCAATGTGGTACATGATGGCCCACTCGTTGTCCATGGAAGCCCACGGGCGGCGACCCGTAGCCATCTCCAGAATCACGCAGCCCAGTGACCATATGTCAACAGCGCCATGGCGACCTGTGCTTCCACCCCGAATGACTTCAGGGGACATGTACATTGGTGTTCCGGTCATAGAGCGTTGGCGGCCCTGGCGTGTAGCGTTGTGTTCTGCGGCGAGGGTTCGACCTTGGCGAGCGATGAGCTTGGCGGCGCCGAAGTCGACAAACTTGATGACTCCGTTGTGGTCGAGCAGAATGTCTGGATTTGGTTAGCAAGGGTGGATCATGATAGGATCAGAAGCCAACTTACTCTCGGGCTTGATGTCGCGATGCACAACACCGGCGTCGTGTAGGTAGGCGAGACCCTCCAACATCTGAAGCGCGTAAACCATGATGACGGTCTCGTCTTCGATACGTCCATGCTCAAGCAGTCCGGCAAGCGAGCCACCAGAGCAGTATTCCATGAAGATGTACACCTTGTCCCGATGTGGTTCAATACCGTAGTAAGACACAATGTTGGGATGATCGAGCACTTGAAGAACACCCATCTCGTCTCTGATCTGAGCGACAATCGTAGGAATGAGCTGTGGATCTTGGAGACGAATTTCTTTGACGGCCATGAGGTGGTTGGAGTCGAGGTTCATAGCTGCGTAGACGGATCCAAATGTACCTCCGCCGACAAACTGGCCCTGTTGCCATCGGAGTGTGACGTTTGTCGCAGACGAAGACAGGTAGGTCAGGGCTCGATCGGCTTCATTAGAGTCTTCCAGCACCCTGCCAAGAGCCTGGCGTTCGGCTTCCTTGTCTTTGCGGAACGTGTCAATTTCTTCGAGCCTTTGCATCCACTGTTGTTGCGTCATCTCAATAGACTCATCGTCATCCTTTGCGTTCTTCGGATCAAGCAGGCTCTTTCCAGCAATAGCATTGAGACGCTGTCGCTCGGCTTGAGCTGCGATGGTCGACCTCGCACCCATGATGTCGAAATGGGATATGAGAACCGACATGCAGCCAGCGACCTTGAGACGTAGCTGTGAGTATTCCTCATCGCTGATGGAGAGGATGTTCTGACCGCGGGTCATCATCATAGCAAACTCTAGAGCAACCACAGCCCATCGAAATGTCTTTCGGTCCGAAGCAATGCAGTCGTCGCAGATGAAGCTGACCCAGTCGAGTGCCAGCCTGGTTAGCTTGATGTTGTTCATTGCCCTCCGGTTGTAGTCCATGTAGAGGACGGAACGTTGACCGAATTCCGTCGCGAAAGCGAAACAAGTCTGGATGAGATCCTGACAGTCAAGACCAACTGTTTGCCTGCGGACAATCTCGACACTGTCCATGATGGTGTTGGACAGCTTGTATGCCGTCTTCTTGATCTTCTGCAGTTCTGCGTTGACACGGGGAAGATTGGCGCGCTGATCAATCAGGGTGGTGAGCTCCATGCCTATCGACGAAAGGAATGATAGATTCGCGTTTGCGAGGCGCTGTTGCGAGCCATCCGCGACGAGCCTTAATCGACCAGGCTTGAGGTCGAGATGGGGCTCGATAATGTTGGCTGACATCTTCTTGCCGGGCCAGTACAGTGGCTGCTCTGGTCTGATGATCAAAACGTATGGGTTGGAGGGGTCCTCTGGAGCTTCTTCTGCGTGGTAGCAGGTTGTAAGAAGCGACTGGATGTCGTTCGGTCGGTCGAGTGCCGTCGGTGATGCAACGATGTATATGCCAGTGTTGTTTCCGCCGGTGGTCTCGACGAGAAAGTGGCCAGTGGCAACGAGAGCTTCGTACAATTCCTGAAGCTGCTCCTCGTCTAGGTCGATATTGTTGATATTGAACTCGGTGCAGTTCTCGAAGCGCTGCGTGAGAATCCTGGAGAAACGGAACAGCTTACGCTGTCGGACACGGACAGAATCGAGGATCTGCTTGTATCGCTTCTCCATCTCAGAACCCGTGAGCTCGTCCGGCCGACGCTGCAGCTCTCGCTCAAAGTGAGCGCTGAGACGAGTCAGCGACTTGGATGTAAGCACACTGAACTGTTCCGCAGTCTCGACGTCACCGCCCTGGAGCTGGCGACCGAGCTTGTTGCAAAAGTCCCACTCCTGTTCGAGGATTTCTGCCTCCTTGAAGGTGTTCTTGTTGGCGGCCAACTTCCAGTTCAGCATCTTGAAGTAGAACTTGAGCGCGTCCAGCACGACGGTGTCGAAATTCTCCTCAATGCACGGAGGCAGATCCCAGCCAGGCTCTGGCCGGGAGATGACCATGTAGCTCTCCTTGACCTGGCCAGCCATGGCAAGCAGGATCTGGAACTGCGCAATCATCTGCTCGGCCATCATGACGCCCTGTTGTGACGGGTCCTTGATCTTCTTGGCGTACGAGAGGCGGACGCGGATGATCTCCTGGAGGAGACGCGAGGGGAAGTTGATGAGGGTCAGCAGCTCTTCGATGTAGGGCGGAAGATGTCTCTCGGCAAAGCCTTCGGCGTTGGCGATGAGGGTGGCCTTGGCCTTCTGGATGACCTTCTCGAGCGGGGCCAGCAGGTTGGTGTCGCCCTGCAGGGACTTGAGGCCATCCTCCTTGAGTATCCGGTCAATAAACGAAGAGTCGTCGGTGAGATGGTGGTCCTGGGACGAGCGCGGGCGGGGCTTGGTGAAGTCGAGCTCCTCGTTGCCGACCCATTTCTTAAGGATGGACATTTCGGTGTTGATGAGGGCGATGGTGTTGTGCCAGGCAATGACGGCGTCGCAGGCGTCCTTGTAGGGCTGCGAGGCGGCGCGGGGATAGGCGGCTTCGAGGGCCTGGCGCGTGGGGTAGACGCTCTCGACCTTTTCGATCTTCTTGACAATGTCCTCGACCTGCTGGGCAGCCGTCTGACCAGCCTCAGCCTCACCGCCGACTTCGAACGAGATGATGCTCTCGAGGTTGGCGCGGATCTTGCTGCGGGTGTCGTCGACGATGCGGCGCTGGGCCTGCAGCGAGCGGCCGCAGACCTTGGCGCGGATGCCCATCCAGATCTCGGCCTTCATGGTGCTGTCGCCCTGCTGCTCGGTGCTACCGATGAGGCGCTTCTTCTCCTGCTTGACGACATCACCCGTGAGGACGCTGGCGAGCATGCTGTGCCACTCGAGGCGCTCGCGGTTGGCGGGGATCTTGAGCTCCTCGATCGAGGGCTGCATGTCGTCGTTGCCATAGTAGAGCAGCGTCTCCTGGTCGTAGGGGTCGTTCTCGACATACTCGGCGGTCGAGGGCGACTCGTCGTCCGTCTCGGAGTCGGTGCTGTAGCCCAGGCTCGGGGTGCGCAGGGCCGGGTCGAAGAAGTCGTCCTGCTGGTCCTCCTGGCGGATGCGTTGGACGTAGGCCTTTTCCTGGGCGCGGTACTCGGCGTTGGGGTTGCGGCGGCTGCGCGTGGCCGAGTTGTTGCGCGGGCGGTGGGCCGATGAGTTCAGTGAGAACTGCTGCGGGCGGCGGGCAGGTGCGTATGCGCTGCTGATGGTGCGGCCAGGTGTTGGGCGGGCGGCTCTGGTGGTCGAGGTGGGCGCGCTGCCCCCGTTGGGCGTCTGCGGCGGCAGGTCCGTCATGATGGCAGGCCCGCGAGAGCGCGAGGAGCTGGCGTTGCTGTTCCACGAGTACTGGGGCTCGCGCAGAGGCGCCACTTGGTCGCGGCTGCTGGTGGTCGTCGAGGGCTCGCCGGGCGACGTCGTCTCGTCCATCGAGTCGCCAGACGACCCCGAGGCGCTGCTCGTCAAGCCCGGGCGTTCGGGCGCATTGACTACGACGGGCTTGGTCGCGTCCGCCATGGCCATGTTGTTCAGCAGGACGTTGTGGGGAGCGGCTCTCGAAAAACGCACGCTGCCATGCCCGCTCATGTTGACGACGACGGCCGCCTTTGCCGTTGTGGGTAAAGATCAGCGCCGAAACAGGTTCGCGGGATGTTGTGGCGGTGCAGCACAGACAGGTGGTGAGATGAGAAGAACAGCTGGATTGGTGACATTCACTGCACTCCTAATACTCACTGCACTACCCAACACTGCCTGGTAGCACCTTCACTGGTTCCTAGGCAGCTTCCGCGCCTTCCACCCGGCTCGCAAACTCCCTAGCCTCTCAACTCTTAGCCTCCCAACTCTTAGCCTCCCAACTCTTTGCCATCCAAGACAGCAGCAATCTTGGAACTGCCATACAGCCTCCAGTCGCCACAAGCTCCGCGCTAGCCCTCCTAGCGCCATCCTTCCCTCACCAACATCCTCGAGGCTACCCCAGCGACCTCACCACCAATCTCGCTGCAGACCCGAATCGGCTGTCACTCCCGGGAGATCGATGCTTCCAGCTTCGGCCATCAGGGTCCATTCGGCGCGCTCGTCCTCTTAAACTCACGATGTTTCCATTTCCGAGTCCCCCTAGCACGTGTCTAGACTCCACGACATAACCACGGCACTATGTATAGCCGTTGAGATCGGCCACCTGCATCGCGTCGAGTATGACGCAGCATCAACGTCTGCTGTTTCATCAAACTGCTCGACAAAGCAATGCGTATTTGCTTACGTCGGAGCAGCACACGCCTTCGCAGGCGCACCCATGCCAATGGACATTGCTCACAAAAGAAATATGCATCACCGCGGCGCGTATGATGATGACGTCAACCACACGTTCCACACATCTGGGAAATCACTCGTCTTTATCGAAGTTGTTTGAACAACTAATATTATGGTCCATCCTATAGGACTATTCCGCTGCACACCCTTAGATATCCTTCCTGGCCAGCTTACTCTTCTGTCTGATCTGCTTGCCCCACTTGTAAAGCACAAATGGGATCGGGATAAAGGCAATACCCAGGAATCCCAACAAACTACTCGCCCAATTTATGCCCAACTTCTGGTACATGGCATTGGCGAACAAGGGGAATCCCGCACCGAATGACGACCTCATCAAGTCGTTGCCTGCCAGTACACTGGCCACAGAGTCGGGGTACGCGTCCGACAGGTAAGGTAGGACGGCCTGGAAGAGCGTAAAGGCAGCGATACCGAAGCATCCAGACCCGATAATAGGCACAATCCAGTGCACATCCGACCGCGAAGTCCATCCGAACCAGAAGAGACAGATTGGCACAAAGAAGCAGCCAACCATGGCGGGAATCAGACGCTTCTCTGGCGCGATGTTGCCGTCGTCATCGAACTGCTTCTCCAGGTAGTAGTAGTTCCATGCGAAGAGCACGATGACGGCGATGAATGTACCAACGAGGATACCCAGGAACGCAACACCCTCAAGGCCGAGGTTGAAACCGTAAAGTCCTGAGAACACAAGGGGGAACGACTCGAACCAGATGTAGAGTAGACCATAGATGAGTGCGATGTACAAGTTCAACAGGAATACAATGGGTTCCTTGAACATGAGGGTGATGGGCTTGAGAAGACTCATGTTGAGAACCTGAGGTAGTGTTAGCGGTGATTGGATATCGTGAAGAAGGATTACTTACGTCCTTGCCTGACATCTCAGCAGACATGATATCCGGCTCGCAGGTCAAACGATCGTCGCCAGTCAGCTTCTTGAGCCTGCGTGTCCTGCGGTGCAAGATATTGGGCGCGCTTGTCTCCGGGAGGAGGAAGAAGAGGAAGACCCAGCAGAAGCCCGAGAGCCACATGATCTCCCACATGGTCCATCTCCAACCTTCAGCCATGACGGCAAAGCCACCCACAAGAGGACCGAGAACGGGACCGCAGACAGCGCCAATTCCCCAGACTGCGAGACCGTACACTTGTTTCTTGGGTCGGTACATGTCGGCGATGGAGGCTCCTCCTGTCGCGAGTGCCGGCGAACCAAAGAATCCAGTCAGGAATCGGAAAGCGAGTAGCATGCCGAAGTTGACGGAGAGAGCAGTGGGGATCTGGAGAAGGACGAAGATGACTGTTGGTGTCGGTTAGCATGCCATGTCGATGTGAACGAATGGCTGCACTTACGAAGAGTGATGATGTAAACCCAGAGACGGCCAATCTGCGGAATCTCGCTCATGGGTGACCAGAGGAGAGGACCAAGACCGTATCCAGCAACGTACAGCGTCAGTCCCAAGGTCGCGGGGACCTGAGCGACGCCAAACTCTGCCATCACACCCATGAGACCAGGTGTGTAAATGGCTGAACCGATGTACACCGAGAAGGTGAGGAAGCAAATCTCAAAGGTGACGAAGTACCTCTTTCCTCGCGACCAATTCTTTGGGTTCTACAGAGCCGTCAGTACAATCCGAAGAAGTGAACATGGAGCAGACATACCTGAGCATCATCCGGACCATACCAATCAATAACATGAAGGTCCTTGCCCTTCTCAGGATCGATCCTCAAGCCACTGGCCTCGTTGACACCATTGCCCACAGTACGCGACGAAGTCTCCGAATCGCGTCCCTCCCGGTTCCTCACACCATGCGTCTGGGCAAGCTCATCGATCTCGTCCTTGTTCTCCGGCGCCTGCGTAGATCCATGGTAGGCGGCATACCCAGATTTCTCATGACTGACATACTTCTTCCAAATTTCGGGGTCCTTCTCTTCGGGGTACTGGAGATATTTGTTGCGCGTCACAAGGCGGACGATATGGCCAAAAGCCGAGTCGCGGATGAGATCAAACATGATGCTCACTCACGGGAAATGTGTTGGACAGAGCAGAGCAGGTGGGCTTGGAATAGAAAAAAACACAACTACTCTCACCGAAGCCCTGGCATCGAATGCTTAAGTCCACTACACACCCGTGACATCATCGTCCCCATCACGCCCACCAGCTCGATCTAAGAACCCTAAGGAAGCTTATCCGTCCGCCAGGCGCCGCAAAGGGCACCCACGGAAGCCGAAAACACCCCTTGTAGGCACAATTGCCAAGGAATAGAGGCTCGAAAAGCTTAGCTTGACACAAGATCTGGACTGGTGATGGCATTTGTGCGCGAGGCTATCGAAAAGTCCATGACGCGCCGCATCGTTGAGATCGGCGCCAGGGCACTCAGATCGCGCGCACACCACGCGAAGGAGATCTGGCGTTTTACCTAATTCGCTCGGAATGCTGCGGATGGACTACGGTGGTGTATTTGTGATGGGAGGAATGCGCTGGCGAACGGGCGAATGACGTGCCGGGTGAAAATGTTTATCTATCATTTAGGTTTTGTTGTGATGTTCTGGACTGGATGTCGATGTGATGACGTCGATCGTGAAGAGGTTGCGCGTGGCTGGGTGGGCGAGTCGTGCGCGCTACCGTTCATGACTCGTCGACATGTGCGATCGAAAAATCCGTGGACTCCGAGACGTAGACTTGATGTCTCACTCACTAGGGCGCAACATCGAAATTGCATCAGAGTAGAAATGGATGAGCATTACAATGTGTGACGAGCCCATCGAAGCAAGTAAGCAAAGCAAAGCAGCTCCACCTTCAGAGGTCACCTCAACACCTATCTACTTTCATCCCCATCTCGGTCCTCACGTCAAATTCCCTAATCTTCTCCCTCTGTGCATCATCACACACCATTTCCCTTTCCGTATTCACCCAGTCCTGCCACGAACCAAACGTGTCCAACCTCTCCTTGACACTAAGCCCATCATCTTGGGTCCTCATATCCATATCAGCGCCTGCCTGTCTTAGCGCCGCGAAAGCCTTGACCCAGCACCTCGACACAGCGTAATGCAGTGGCGTCCATCCATTTTCATCGGCGTGGTTTACGTCCGCGCCGTGTTCCATGAGCGCTTGTGCGATGTATGGGTTTGAACACAGACATAGTGGCGTTCGGGCCTTGTTGTCTTCAGAGTTTGGCGAGACGCCTTTGGATAAGAGGACTTTGGTGGCTTCAAGATTGTGAAACTCTGATGCGAGATGCAATGGTTTGCGGCCACTGCCATCGCGAGCTGTAATATCGGTGTCTGCATGCTTGAGCAGGTCGAGTGATGGACTACTTTCCCTGTCTGCAACGCGATCCATGTGTAGAGGTCGTTTGAGGCCGATATGAAGGGGGCGGTCGCCGGTGTTTTGGCAGATGACGTTTGGGTCGGCGCCGTAGGAGAGCAAGGTGGGAACGACGGTGGGGGTATCTGCCATGCACGCGAGTGCTAGGGGTGTGTGTCCCCCATGATCTTCCACATTGATGATATCGTTGCAGGAAACCCCTAACATTACGTCCACCACACGTTGCATACTGGCCTGGGCTGCGTAATGCAAGGCAAGTCGTCCTTTGTCGGTCGTACGCTGTTGGACAGAGGCACCTCGTACCAGTAAGAAAAGAGCTGCACTTTCATGACCCTCCACTATGGCAGCGATCAAAGGGGTGTGACCTGCATCGTCTACAGCGTCGATGTTCAGTGGCTCCTCTTCAGCTAGATCGAGATCAAGGAGAAACCTGAGCACTTTGACTTGCCCACACGCAGCGGCAATTTGCAAAGCTCCCTGTCCCTTCTTGTTGACAGCAGACACGTCTGCGCAGCGTGTAACCAGAAAGTTAACCAGCTCCACATTCATGCCGCACGCAATGAGCAGAGGTGACATGCCGTCGCTGTTCTTCGCGTTGATGTCGGCGCCTTTGCGTCTCAATGCATCGATGAGCCCATTCTGGTTGCAGTGGACAGCGACGTGCAACAACGTAGACCCGTCGTCAGCCTTGTCGTCGTTCAAGTCAGATATGGAATCCAGCATCCGGAACGCTAGGCTTTTGGCAATCTCGGCACTCCCACCATCGAACGCGCTTACTACACTCTGAAAGGCACTAGATTGAGCGTCTGGTCCTTTCATCACCTTACATCGACCACTCGCTAACAGAAGATCGACGACAGCCATTTTCTCTGGGCAACCGTTTACGAATCCCAAGATGGCACGATGTAGTGGCGTGACCCTTGATGCTATGGTGGGATTTTGCGAGAGCTTAGCCGGGTCAGCACCAGCTTTGAGAAGGACTTCGACCAGTTCCAGGTTGCAAAACAGCCCGCCGACTGCGACGTGGAGTGGTGTGTAGCCCATGAACCCGATGATATTTGGATCGGCTCCTAGTCTGAGTAGCTCTGCAGTTATACCGACGTCCCTATCGGCTAGTGCAGCATATAGCATATTGCAGATGGCTTTTGATTTGACGAGCTCTCCGCCTGAATCCAAGATCCATTTGATCCAACCCAAATTTTGACCGTCGAAGGAATGGGAGATCTGATGGTACATGATAGAGATGGCCTTCATCACTGGTATCACTTCTACCTTGGATTGCGCGGTCGCCATTTGGAGTGCGACGCTATCTTTTGGGTAGTCGGGTCCACCAATGGCTTCTAACAGGATCTTGGCAGTAGCAAGGTGGCCTTTCGTCATGGTCATATCCAGGATCGTGTCACCATCTGCCCATTCGACTTCAGAATCTGGTTTGTAATCTGCTCCGTGCGATAGCAGGACCTGTAGCACTTCTGTATGTCCTTGTAATGCAGCAAACATTGCCGGGGTAAAGGATTCTGGATCCAGACTGAGTGCATTGATGTCTGCACCGCTCTCGATCAGTAGTTGTACGGCTTCCAATCGACCATTCATGCTGGCGAGTGATAAGGCGGCTGCTGATATGAGTTGCTGTTCAAAAAGTCGTGAAGGCTACATGAACTTACTGAGACCCTCCACACTACGGTCGTCCACCGTCGCGCCTGCCTCCAACAAGTAACGAACGACTTCATGCTGTCCGTACTCCGCCGCCCACATCAGGACGGTGCAACCATTTTCACTTCTTTCGTGCGAATCTGCTCCTTTGGCGAGAAGTAATTTGACAATTGCCATATGTCCATGCCTTGCAGCCAGCATCAAAGGCGTCCTCTCATCAGTGCAGGTCTTACTGACCTCTACTCCCTTGCCGATTAGAAAGTCAGCCCCATGTATCATGTCGTTCGATGCAGCGAAATGTAACGCGTTAATATCCTCTGTCCCAACAGCTTCCAAGCTGGCGCCATGGTCGAGGAGAAGCTGGATGATCTGGGGTGCTCGATCTTTTTGCATGACGGCGTGGTGGACCGGAGGAAAGCCGTCGAATGGGCGGGTCGCATCCGCGCCTCTTTCTAGCAAGAGCGTTATGATGGTGATATGTTGCTGCCAAATGGCGAGGATCAGTGATGATTCTCCCTCGTCTGTTCCACGTTCCACGTTTGCACCGTCGTCCAGCATCTTCTTCACGCCATCTAAGTCCCCGCCTTTGATCGCATCGTGGAACTCATCGTAATCCCACAACAAAGGTCGGCTTTCCCTGGATTCGTTCATTCCTCCGTTGCGCTCTGTTTCTTTTGTCACCGCTAAAGTCGGTACGGGGGTGCCATCTTGTGATCCAGGGATACTCAGAACATCGAGGTCGTGCTCTACTATTTCGAATTCGTCATCGGAACTGAGCGAGGTTTTGTGCGCAATATCAGCCCTCAGCGATGGAGTTGTCGCGCTCATGTTGGGTATTGAAGGCACGTTTGGAATTAGTGCAGCGACCTCGAGCGTCGTCCGACCGGAGGTGATGATGTTCCAATAAAGGCACCGAACAGCTCTTGTCAAGAGTCTAGAAAGTATGAGTCGAGGTGCGACGTTATCGTTGTGCGTGTATGATCTGGCGGCATCATGACTTCAAAGCTGAACTTATCAGCTGCTAGGCAACACTGCCCATCGGGCGCAAGGCAGGAAGCGTGGCCGCGCTAATGCTGCACAGTCAGATTGGTCAAGCAGTCTGGCGGGCGCAAGAGAGGGGTAGTGTGGCGCATAGCATGCAGTGCAGGAAACTTCATAATTGTTGATTTTGAAATCTTATTTATCTGAACGCACGATACCTAGGTAACAGAAAGAGCAGTCCCGATGTTGATCGATCGGTTTAGGCACTGGCGCTTGCTGAAAACGGACTAGGCGTCCTTCTCCAGCCATTGTCTACACGCCTCGTAAACCTTAGGGAAGGCGTCGTCAAGAGCCAGAAGCTTCTTGAACTTGTCCTCGCTTATGCACTTGACGAAGTGTAGCATCGACACAAGGATGAAGTCGGCATACGAGACTGCTCACAAGTTAGAATATATGAAGCCGACATGATCCAGCCAGCGCATTGTCACTTACCAGTCTGACCCAGGAAGTAAGGCCCACCGTTCTTCCTCAGTAGATCGCCCGCCTCCTTCGCCGGTGCCTTAGCCGCCTCCCAACACTCGTCTGCATTGGCATCCTTTTCTACTTGTTCGAGCGGCTTCCCGAACATCTTCTCTCTCGTCTCGTTGAAGTAGTCTGCACTCGGCTTGTTCAGCAGCACAACTGGTACCTGAGGAATGAGTAGTGGTCTCAATGGGCCAGCTATCTTGGCAATATGGTCCCTGACCTGCACCACGATGGGGTCATCGAGATGCAAAGACGGAGTCGGGTGTTGCTTCTCAAGCTCGTAGGCAATGGGCCAGGAATCCATCTGATAGGTGCCATTCGAATGCTTGATAGCGGGACTGGTGTACTCTGCGAAATAGCCTGGCGCATCCTTGGGGGTGGGTGGGATGCCGAGGGCTTTGAACTTGGGGGCCAGGTCAGGATATTCTACCCATTCGGTCGTGTAGTCGATCTTCTTGTAATTCAGTACCATGCGAGCTGCGCGCCTGTCAGAAGGATCAAGATAGCATTTGTAGTGTGGATGAACTCACTCTTCCACGGGTTCAATGACCATGAGGAACCACTCCTGCTAGGCAGATCGTACAGAACCACGTTTGACGACGACATAACGTTTTGATCTCGATGGTTGATAATCAACAGCAAGATTGAGATAGATGCGATAGATATGCAGCTTTGGGACTGGTTGACAGCACGCCCTTCGTGCCTTCTCCACAGTCATTTGTCATCTAGTGTTAGGTGGGGATTAGCTGAGGCTAATCGGCAGTCGCTCTCGCGCGCGGGCATCATCGTCAGAGTAACCACGGCCCTGCTTTTGCAACGACGCATGCGTCGCATGAGTAGCACAGCACTATCAAGATGCCTCCTACAACTCCGAGGATTGGTGGGTGCCTGCAAAGGTAAGAGCTGACAGTTTGGCAACCGCGGCCGGTTATGTGGGTACTCACTCCGCGACGCTTACAACATCAACAACCACAACGACGTTGACATCGGCCTAAGCTTATCTCCGCCCTCGAAGAGCTTCCACGACTGCATGACCGAAGTCAGCTGCATTTCGCGACATACTGCAAGCTCAAAGCCTTGCGCTTCTACCCTCCCGCAGCTGCATCTTAGGCGAATGAGCGTTCCGGCCCCCCATACTTGTTGTTCGTGGCGTGCAAACACTTGGATACTACTGGTCTAGAAACGCCTCGATAATTCGCGTGCAGTCAACAGCCTATTTAGCTAACAATAGGACTACCGATCGCTACACTCGTTGGTCTAGCGTGAGACTCAGCCTCCAGTTCGGTAAAATCGAAGCCTACCAAGGATGAAGAGGGGTGGGCTGATGTAGTTCTCCGAACGCAGGCTTCACGATAGGCGCATGGTGAGTCGTTGAAGTACTTTTTGGCCTTCTATTATTACAATTTGGTACCGGCTGTCGCCCTTTTGACCATTCCTATACTCGACTTCAGAGGCTCCGCCCGCGTCGTGCAACGCCAAAGGCTTGCAGATGCGGCTGTTGTGGCCCCCAATCTTTCAGCCCCCAATATAGTCGTCGCGCGGGAACCCGTCCGGTAGACAGCGATAAGAGCGCCATGTTCGCTCAAGAGGATTCTGCATTTTCTCCACTCCAGACAGTCACTCTTACTACTTCTCTTGGGAGCCCTTGCAAGACTACTGCCGAATTCCTTTCACGTACTCATATACCCGGGGAACACGACCACAGTGTCGGTACTTTCGCCATCGCTAAAGAATGCGCGTAACGCCTCGCTCGCTCGCTACCTAGTTTGCTATCTTCGCCCAACACACCTGCAGCCTGCCGTCTGACGGCACACGAGGTTCCAAGCCACGTAAAGTCATCTCTACAGTTGTAGATTTGACAGAGCACAAAGACACCATCCCGTCGAACATAGACAAAAGAATAACAACCATGGATCGCAGCCGCACAGTCAGTGGGGGGCACTCCGACAATGCGCCATTGATCAGCTCCGCTGAACCACTCAGCTACGACAGTGGTGATGTAGCGATGCAGCATGTCGACGACGCATCATACTCGCCATCCAACTCACCAATGCACACACCATCAATGGTCCAGTCTCCAGATATCATAGAGTCTAAGGGCGGATTCTACGCCAGCGTAGGCAGCCCCAGCTCCACCTTTGACGTTGAAGACGGGACTCATCACCACAAACACCACCACCGCGTCAAGCGATTTGACCACAAGGAGGCCCGGAAAACGCTCCTGAAGACGGGCGCGATGAAGCTCCTCGTAACCCTCTTCTTCAGTGCAGCGATGTGCATCACACTCAAATGCTGGGAAGGATGGCGCCGTCCTGTTGTCCTCTCCAAAAAAGATATCCGAATCTTCAACTCGCTCACGCTCGGCCTCTCACTATGTCTGGGTCTGAACATCTTGGCCTCGTTGAAGCACTATGCATCAGTGTTTCGATGGTCGTTTCTCACCAGACGATACGTTAGTTTGGAAGTGTTCGACCTCATCTTACACCTGAGCTCGCTTGCCAAGGTCACGAAGCTGATGATTATCTCTTCACCCGGTTTTCGAGGCAAGAAGTGGCTGCGCAAGTTTCGGTGGTTCAAGGACGTGAGAGATGATGGGACAAAGTGGATGTGGCTTGCGTGTTTAGCATGGTTGGCTGTCAACATTGGCTCCCAGATTCTGGTTGCACTACTGAGTCTGTTCTGGCCGATGGAGAACTCGGCAATACCGCTCTTGTCTTACGGAAACGTCACTGTAGCCAACTTGAACGATTGGTACGTTGATAATCCTGACAACCCGCCGCGCGAGTTCGACCCCGACACAAGTCTGATCAACGAGACCTCACTGGAAGCGGCGTGGATGTTCGGTATGGAAGCCATGGCCTACCCTAGCTTCAATCTCACCGACGACATGAACGACATGATCACCGATCTCTCCGGTTTACCAGGCACACCCATTTACAGCGGCAACGGCGCATGGCATTACCGCTTCTTCAACCGCGACCCACAACATCAATGGCTCAACTACCTCGCCAGCTCGCGCAACATCACTGCCAAAGCATCATGCGAACAACTTGAGCTGCTAGACGGTGAGGTACACGACGTTAAAAATGATCCTCTATACATCATGGCGCGTCAGGAAGGCACCGAAGACTATGTCCGCTACAACGTGACCGAAACGGCCTGGGGATCTGTGACCTGGATGGCCTCAGTACCAGAAAATTGCGGCCCGCGATGCACAAACTTTACCGTCATGCAACTCCCAGCCGACCGCGTAAACACCACATCCCTCTTTCTCTGCAACAACACCCTCAGCAACGTAACGTTCGCCCACGCCCCCAATGACATCCTACCTCGCGACCCCATTGATTTCGCCGCCGTCTGGGGCAGCGACACCTTCGCCCGTATAGCTGCTGGTGCAATAGGCTGGACGGGTATACCTTGGAACAACTGGTTCGACCGCCAAACTCGGTCCTACAGTCAAGGTACCAAATGGTCGCCCGCACACAACATCACCAAATCAGAAGTCGAAGACCTCCTCATGCGCTTTACCATCGGCGCCGTCGCCGCCTTCGATGACCACGGCATCCGATACAACGTCACACACCAAACCGTCGTCCCATCGCAAGGCCAGCAACTCGACGTAGACTGGTCCTACATATTCAGCATCCTAGGTGGAATCTGCTTCATCCAGTTCCTCGCTCTCTGTCTGCTGGGTATCTTTGCCAACCGCACGATTGTCCGTGACGAGAGTTTCTTTAGTATGGCGATGTTGTTGAATCCTGTTGTTAGTCGTATTGGGGGTGATGCGGCGATGGTCATGAGTGGGGATGAGATCAAAGACGCGAGGGCGTTAAGATTTAAGAAGATCAAATATGACTATCATGAGGGAGTCAAGGGGGAGCCAAACAAGGTTGCTATTTTCTTTGAGGGCGAGGATCGCAGGGAGAGTAGGAAGAGTTGGGCTGCGGGAAGTTATAGTTAGGGAATGGATGTACGCCGGGCGTTTTTGAGCGTTATTTAATGTAATGCATATCGTTATCATTTAGAATCGGCTACTGCAACAGCATTATAGTACACTACTCGCTCCTTCATTTCTTCTTGCCATCCAAATCCGTGTAAAAGTTCCATCCAAAGTTACCCGAAGGATCATTGAACCGCATCTTCTTATCAATACCAGTAATCTTCTCTACATCCTCCTTAGGCAGGGCAAAGTCACCCTCCAGATTCGCCTTGATCCTCGACTCAGTCTTACTCTTGGGAATAACAGAATGGCCCTTGGCAATACCCCACGCCAACGCAACCTGCGCACCAGTTTTCCCATGCTTCTTGCCAATCTCCACAAGCACAGGGTCGTCCATGAGTTTGTTCATGTTCTTCCCGGAATCGTAGATCTCATTCTGATTGCCGAACGGCGAGTACTGCGTCACATGGATACCCTGTTGCTTGTGGAACTCCGTGAAGTCGTTTTGCTGGAGGTAAGGGTGACATTCGATCTGGTGAGCAGCAGGCACAACAGAAGTCTCCTTGATCAAGCGTTCCAACTCCGCTTTACTGAAGTTTGACACGCCAATTGCGCGGGCTTTGCCGCTTTTGAAGCACTTCTCCATGGCTTTGTAGGTGTCGACGTAGTCGCTCTCGCCCACTTTGACTTTGCCGGCGGAGTCTTTGGGGAACATTTCTGAGCCCCGGGCGAAGGGCGAGGGCCAGTGCATAAGGTAGAGGTCGAGGTAGTCGGTTCCGAGGTCCTTAAGGGATGCGTCGAGTGCGGCTTCGACGTCGTCGGGGTGGTGCGAGTTGTTCCAGAGCTTGCTGGTGATGAAGAGCTCGGAACGGGGGACGCCGGACTTTTTGATGGCGTTGCCGACTGCGGGCTCGGTGCCGTAGATGCGTGCTGTGTCGATGTGGCGGTAGCCGGCCTTTAGGGCCATGGTGACAGCTCTATCCTCTGCGTTAGTAAAACAACACGCTTCTTAACGACAAGACAAAAGCCTACGGTTCCTGGGCCTCCTTGTCCTGCCAAGTTCCAAAGCCAATGGCAGGAATCTTGGCGCCCGTGTTGAGCGTGTGGGTTGTGCCGTTGTGCGCCATTCTGATTTGTTGCGGGAGGACTTGTCTGGTTATTTGTGAAAGTCGCTCTGTGGAAGTTGTGCGTAAAGAACGCGAAGCAGATGAGGCGAACATGTTGGCTTTATGTGTGCTACGAATTGGGGTATCTGGTTCGCTCTTAGTGAGTCTTTATGGTACTCAAAAAGAGGGTAGGTCATCGTCATGGCGGGCGATGAGCTTCCGAGGTTGAAAAACGATGATGTCACAGGGTTCACCACAACCATCATGGTGTCGATGGAGGATGCGGGAAGCTAGACGGCAGATAACGAACGTTTGACCTCGGGAAGGCTAGCAGCGGAGGACATACTTGACTGCTTCTTGGAATTGTGTTGATCATCACTTTGTTTTGTGGGTGTGATGACATCTGATTCGGGGTTAAGCACCATTCGGAGATACTAACTGAGCTTCGCGTGCGAAGGATGTTACACGTCGAAGAGACGATAAATGTATCTTCGTTATCAGACATGGCTTGAGATCGTGACTTGTACAGGAAGAATTGCTGGTAGATCGCCATCAAGCCATGCGGACTCCACAATTAACGGTATACAACTTCACCACAGCTTCACTTATAGCACCTGTCAACACGAATCGTCAAGAGAATAACGTCAATGAATAGAGCATATTTGTATTGAAGAGAACTTCAAGCACTAGTCCGACTTCTATTGTCCAAATGATTACAATCTCGCAATAGCGATACGCCGAAGCACGGAAAATGATGCTGGGTACAAGCAAAGGCCTCGGTGCCTACCGCCAGCATGAACGAAAAGATGTGGAAGAGAGGGGTATCAAACATGCCACCAAATGGACTATTGAAGCGAAGAGTAGTTCCACCACTGAAAATTCCAGTATGAGCGAACCAACCCATACAAAAAGGCGACGCAACCTGCAGACGTTCCGTCATCGCTGCCACTATCCGACCGACGTGATCGAGGAAGAAGAGGGTCGGTCTCGCTACCGCCAGAGTCATGTTCCGAGGTAGGTTCGTTCGGGTCCGGTATGCCCATTTCATCCAACGTTTTGACAATCGACTCAAACAGGAAGTCGAGATACTCGGTTGGAGACCTAGTAATACTCGTGAGCCATGTGACCCGCATATTCAAACGTGGAGCCTTGGGACATGGTAGGAGCGCGGATGCGGATGTGCAAAGGATCAAATGTTTACTGAAAGACGAGAGCGGTGAGGATGTAGTTATTAGCAAAGTTCCAGCGCGCGTTGGCTTCGAGTACGTCGTTGGGCTCATATATACGTCCGCCGTATGCGAGACGAATTACGAGGGAAGGATTGAGCTATATGTGGTCAGAGATGTACATGCAGTAAAGGAGAGGCATGGGGACAATGAAGTCCGACATACCTTTGCTTGCTTCTTCAGCTTCTCAATAATGATCGCGACCGGATCTCTCATCCGCATGACGACCTGATGATCCCGCTGGTCGTGGCTCGTCCTTACTTTCACACGTATGAGGCTGCCGGAGTCGTCGGCGAGGGTGTCTTCAACCGTCTCCTGCACAGCACTGGCGCTCGCATCTCCAGCCAAGTCTTTGTCGTCCATACCATCGTCTTCTGCTAGGCCCTCTGGCTCTACTACCACCCACTCGGGGACTTTGTATTGGACGCCAGTCGCATCGTAAACGCCTCGCCAAAGCAGGCCCGTTGGGCACGTGCAGTCACTGACATCGAGCATCGTCTGCGCCTCTTGCAACTGGCCAGCCTGTAGATGCTGCGCTACAAGACGTATGGCGCCCCATATCTGCTCTGAACCCGTGACCTGTGTGTCCCACCAGTCTTCGCGCTCCTTCTCTAACCGCGATCGGGTCCATGTCGAATGCGTAGAGTCTGTCAGAGGTTGGACGCGGCTGCTGCTCTTAGCAGTGGGTGAAGCGAGCGTGTTAGGCAGGCGCGAGCGCTGAGTCGGAGATATGGGCTTGAGAGGCGTGTTGGGGCGGTTGTCGGCATCTGGGCGACTCGTCGGTGGGTGCGCATTGCCCTGCGAAGCATGTGAGGCGCGTGGTGAGGGGATAGAGCTCGGTCGCGTCGAGGGTGCCGTAATGTTACGCGACGACGAATGCGCGAGGACAGCAGGCGGAGTGTTGTCACTCGTGCGGGAGGCGCAACAACCCTAATGGTGTGTGTGTTAGAGCATGCGAACTGCTGGTACTTGCGCTGAGACACGCGATCGGCATCCACCTACCATGGTGACGTGATGACATGTATGGCCTAGCAATGCACCGAGCGAAGGTAGGAATGCAGCGGCAATACGAGCGGGGTATGAATGTGAACACAAGTGAAAGATGATGGCATGGGCATGGTGTTCCTCGCGAGAGAGAATAAGGGCGAGCTGTGTTGGGTAGAGACGAGGCTGCCGGGTCCAGACATGGAAGTATCAATCGATAGCACCAAGGAAGGCGCAGTCAACTTGCCCTGTATGGTTCCCCCAGTGCGCCTTCCGCTCTTGCCGTGCTCATGATGCGACAATCTTGCCTAAGCCTTGCCACATGTCTTCATGCGCACACCCAGGGCTGGGCCGGTCTATTGCAGGTTGGTGTCTAGTTCACACTCATCCGGGCAGCACACGACGGTTGTGAGTGAGCGTCATGCAACTTGGTCGATCCACGCGGCATACTCCTCCGCGCAAACCATCGCCATCATTGAGTCAAGACATCACCGTACACACAGCTAACACTTCAAGTAAGAGCAAACGACAGTTTATTAGAGATTATTACGTCGATATGTGCCCTAGTGGCCGCTTGTGTACTCCTTCTAACAAGGCAGTACGCAGAGGGTATCCGGGGTATTGCGCGATAAAACAAATGCGTCCGAGATCCGCCAGTGGTATCAAAACGAGAGAAACAGTTACAGTGGTATCAGTCTAAACAAAGAGTCCGTCGCGATCCACCAAGAGAGAGTGACAATGAGTTGGTCCAGATGCAAGGAGAAAATCAAATATGAGAGGGGATATGTGAAGAAGCTTGATCCAAATGTGACGCCTGAATCCGGGTTCAAGATCCAAAGCAGATTTTGGGGGTATCAGTGGCCGGCGGTCAAACAAGGGATTTACGAAGTCTTTGCTTTTCCGTCATTCCGTCGTGGCTGTCGTTGCAAAGGCTGACATCTTCCCACCAAACCTTACGCAGTTGTAGCGACAGTCGGGTTGGCGCTTTTCGAAGCATCGCCCACACTGTTCTCAGCGGGGATGTCGGCTACGACAGGGGCGGTGGTCTCTTCCTTCTTCTCCTCAACGGCGGGGGCGGCAACAGCCTCCTCCTCGGCGACGGGAGCAGGGCTGGCAGCGTCCTTCTTGTCCTTGGGTGCCTTGTTACCGGTCGCCTTGGAGAGCGAGCGGCCGAGGTTGCCGAAGAACGACTTGCGCTTGTCTTGCTTGGGAGCCTCGGTTTCAGTGTTGGGCTCAACCTTGGTCTCAGCAATGGGGGCAGGCTCGACGGCCTGAACGGGCTCAGCGGTGGCTGGCGCGTTGGTGTCGGCGATCTGAGGAGCAGCCGCGTCGACCTTAGGCTCACGAGCAGGCGACTTGGCGCGGTCCTTGGAGCCGAAGAACTTTCCGAACTTGAAGTGGTCCTTCTCCTTGGAAGGAGTAGAGACCTTGGCCTCCTCGGTCTTAGCTGGCTCGGTGGCAACGACGGCGGGCTCAGCAACGACGGGTGCGCCAACCTGGGCCTCCTCGAGGGGCTTGGCCTCAGCGGCGGTCTCGTTCTCCTTGACGGGGGTGGAGGCAAGACCAGCCTCGTGCTCCTTCTTCTCGGTGGTGGGAGACTTGAGCTTCTCAACGAAGGATCCGAAGATGGAACCGCGCTTCTGGGGCTTGGGCTTCTCAGCAGTGGCGGGGGCAGCGGTCTCGTCGACCTTGGCCTCCTCAGTGGGAGCAGCGACGACAGGGACGACGGGCTCGGTGGTGGTCTCCTCAGCGGGCTTCACGACGTCGTTGGCGTTGACAGGAGCAGTGGCGGGGACTGGAGTTTGTTAGTACGAGATGATGCAAGTTTGGAGCGGAAGAGCTTACTCTCGTCGAGGTGAGGAACAACGGCGGGCTCCTCCTTCTTGACCTCAGGCTCAGTCTTAGCAGCATCGGTCTCCTCCTTGGGCTCCTTGTCCTTCTTTCCGAGCAGGCCGCCGAAGAGGCTGGCACGCTTACCGCGGGAGACGGAGCGGGACTTGCTCTTAGCAGCCTTCTTGCGCTTCTCCTCGTCGGAAGAGGAGCTGGAAGAAGATCCAGTGCGGGCAGCAACGGGCTCGCCAGCAGCGGCGGTCTCACCCTCGGCGAGCTTGGGGGTCGCGTCCATGCTCTTCTTGGGGGCGGAGGATGTAGCTCCCGCTAGCGCGGTGGGCTTACCTGCGGGATGTTAGCCTACTGCAGCACACAGACAGATCGCCCACTAGTGCCATCGCGAACGCGACGCGACGTGGGTGATTTGGAAAAACGTACCAATCTTCTCCTTGTTCTCCTTGTAGCCCTCGCTCGACTCGATGGTGTCCTTGGACGCCTTGGCCTCGGTGATGGCCTTCTCAACGGCGACGAACCATCCGTCACGCTCGGCGGCGGTGGTGGCCTCGAAGGTGTGCTTGTGGCCGGAGATCTTGAACGCGAAAGCGATGGCGCCGTCCTTGGCGAGATCGGTGGCGTAGGCCTGGGGGTGTTAGACTGTGTTTTTGAACTGAGGAGAATTCAACATACCAAGTTGAGAACACCGGCGGGGTGCTCCTTCTGGTCGGCGTGCTTGACGAAGAAAAGGAGGCCCTTTCCAGTCTGGCTGGACCAGGCGACAACGGGGTGGGCAACCTCGGGCTTCTCGCCGCGGAGGTACTCCCTCAGGTTGTCTGCGGCAACGGGCTCCTCGCCGAACCAGAAGTACTTCTTGGCGAAGCGGAAGGCGCTGGACGTTGTTAGTAAACGGTCGGGAAGTCGCCAAATGTGGTTGCACTCACTTCTTCAGGCCAGGCGCCTTGTAGCCGAGCGCACCGCTGTAGATGGGCTCGACGACCTTCTCCTCCTTGGCCTCCTCTACGGGCGCTGCGGCCTCGCCCTCGGTCTTGGGGACATCCTCCGTCTTGGGCGCCTCCTCTACGGGCGCGGCGACAACAGGCTCGCTGGCGACAACGGGTGCCGGCGCAGGCTCAACGGTGCCGACAGTTCCAACCTCGGGGTGCTCGACGGGCTTGGGGGCGTCGACGGGGGCAGACATGGTGTGTGGTACAGTTTGTTTGGGAGAGCGTGCGTGTGTGGGGTTTGTGGGTGCGAAAAGAGGAGTGTTGTGAGGCAAGCTCGGGTTTGGGTATTACAAGATGTACGGAAAGGGAAAGTACGACGCTCGCAAAGTGCAGCGGCAGACAAGCAGGCACGACCTTGTTAAGGATGCGAAGGGCGGTGAGGAGGAAGAAGGATAGAAAATCTCAGACGCCCAAGGAAGGGGAGAACTTTAAGGTGAGGGCTGTTGCTAGGTAGGGGTTCAGGTGCAGGGATGCCACCAACGAAATTGGCTTTCGCGGCTGCACGTCCTCTTGGACGGACCCGCCTGCTGTTAGCCCGCCCGAATAGCACCATTCACCAACGTTATGCACTCTGACCTCTGAAACGCCCGCTGTGCATGCCGGCATCAACCTTTGCTATCGAAGCCAGAGTTGCATCTACTGTGCGTGATCCGGCATCTGGCGGACTCCACGTTGGCGCCCACGCGTCTGATAAGCAGAGAGGTCGACTGACCCTTGGGCGTGGTCGCATGATCCAGCTGCCCCTCTTCACACTTGCCCACGATCGGCCATGTATGTCTGGCAGAGGTTGCTATCTTTGCGCGCTCACGAGACTGATGACGGCTCCAAACACGATAGCCGGCGCCGTCTTGGGCAGATGGCTATCGTCTAGCCTGCCTCGTCTTTGTCATCGACACCCGTCTTCACTAGGTGTCCGCTGTACATCCACCAGTATACAGCGTTCGCACCATCAGTACTCCGGGCACAGTAGTAGTGCCCAGGTGAGCACCACTGAGTATAACCGTGATCGACATCGGTATCTTGCATCCAACCCACTCCATGCACATCATCACCCAAGCGCCCTCGAGTCTCACACACCCAAAAGGCGGCTCTACGGCTGGCCGCTGCAGTGAACACCTCCCTCAACACCGCGCACCTCTGTGCCACGCCTCCGCCGTCTTGGTTGCGCCGTCGCGAACGCTGCACAACTCGCACTCTCGCGCCATGCCAAGCCTGTCTGAGCATTCAAGGCTAGACACTTCTAGCGCCTGCACGTAACGAATCGCGGCACGCCACCGCCCTCCAAGCGTGATCCCCGTTTACAAAAGGCGTCAAGACCCTGGCGCCCAAATTGCTAACCTTTGCGCCGAAAAGACTACGTGCCGCCATCTTAGTCTTGATGGCGTTCACGCACGCTTGACTTTCTTTTCTTGCCAGTCCGACTTTGTCGAGGCTGGTGTTAGATCTCTGGTTCTGGCATCTGCATCTACTATCTGGCGTGGTCAACACCTGCACTCCTGAACAGACCAGTCCTGGCATAGATCTTCCACATTGGACACCGCCTTGCCACAGCAACGGGTGAAGTGAAAATTGCTAAACCCGGACTGACTCTCAAGAATGGTCGCCTTCATCTCAGATCAGCCGAAAACACCTGGCCAGTGTGACTAGGGCCATGCCGGCTCAATCTTCACCTCACGTGAAAGGGGCGTCTACCACGGGCAGCACCATGGACTAGCCTGCCACAGCTTGCACTCCAAAAACTCTCTGTTACGTATCAAATAATAGTCGCCCATTCTCCAGCTGCCCCATCACCTCGATTCATATCATTGCTGCTGCCAGACCTGAGACGCACAAAAGAAATTCCGCTTGATCTACATGCCTCCTGTCATCTCAGCGGTGGTAGCCCAACATCGCGGTACGCACAGAGCACTCGATAAAACTCCGCAGACGATCTCCCTGACAGTAATTATGACCGTACCCAATCCGCGTCTCGCTCACCGCCACAGGCACTCGGGTGCAGCAAATTTGGCGACAAGAGGCTGACGGTTCCCGTGCGGCCTTGTGCCTGGGTTGTTCGCAACCTTGTGCACCAAGTCATGTTGCGCGCCGTTTCATGCCTTTGAAACGCTAAATGCCATCCAGAACTTTGCCATATTTACACTCCACACGTTAATCAACATCTGACAAGCCACCATCTTCGTATCTCTGATCGAATTTCTGAGCCGCTGATAGCCCTGTTGTTGACAATTTATCGTCGCCCTTGCCCCATCGACGAACTGTGGATCTGGCGTCCCTGACTACTCTCGCTTCGTGGCTTCTTCTGGAGCGCGGAGCGAGTTGGCTATTCGAAGACTCCCGGCCGGGCTCCACCACACGAGTCAACGTCGATAGCGTGTAGAACTACGGCTACCACGAGCAAGCCATGCGATACTTGTTGAGGTGTGATTCTCTTAAATCTCACACCACATGTCAGCTACATGGCGTACAAAGTACAAATAGTCTCAGCAGCGCCACATAGATAGTCCTGCCAATGTTCCCCGCACGCCGTGATTGAGCCAACAGAACACTCCGCGGGAGGTCATCCACCATCTTCACTACCAATGCATCACATCCAACACCCGATCTAACCCAACCATGCACCGTGCGAAACAACAGTATAGGACCAACACCAACCTCGCATGCAACACACGATAATAGCGGTCGAAATTAGCTCAAAGCAATGGCGCTCAACTGCCGCTGCAGGGCGGGGAAGGAGGCGATGCGCGTTGGTGGAGACGGCTACCTCGACATCTGCCTTCCTCATTTGGTTGGATGCTCTTTCCGTGTCTGTTCCCACAACGTCATCGCTTCAGCCTCGCGGGACCCTTCTTACCACAACTACAGCACTTGTCACCGCATGGCGGTGATATATTCTATCGGATAGTTGTGGGGTATCAATTGCTAATGACATAGCATACAGGCTGCCTCTTCCCTCTGTGTGCACATTTTTTCTATCTCTTCACTTTCTTCCGTCTGCTTGCATACTGCTCTCCACGTCCTGAAAAGCAGCGCTCCATTGTCTTTTGCTCTCTTTCCCACCAACATGTGCCGCATGGTCATATCCCGTGGAACCTTTGATTCTCGCCTCTGTACGCTCCTGCCTGTTCCTCAAGACGTTTCTCATCTTCCGCTCCTTCCTCAACACCTCCTTTGACTTGATAATGCGTTTCTTTTCCGCCGGTCTGCCCTTCATCGCCTCATCATAGATATCCTTCCTCGACTTCCCAGGCATAATGATATCATACGCAGACCGGGACCCGAAATCAATCTTCTTGTAAGTAACTTCCCAGTCGCACTCACTCGCCGGTGGTCCAAAGCCATGGGGCCGCAAGTCGAGAGTGGGGAACCCCAGCAATGTTTGCTCGCCTGTCTTGCGGTCTATCCGGAATACGGCGGGTAGTGTGAAGCGCAGATCGGCTGGTTTGAGCAAATCGAAAGCAGCCGTGATGAAGCGATAGGGACTATTTTCTGCAGGTTCAAGCATTCGGTTCTTGGTCTCATGGGCGGTGGGTAAGTAATCGTCTTTGCTAAAGATACGCAGCACGATGTTGTCGTACGTAAGTCGATTGGTCAAAGAGATCCAGTAGCGGCCATCGAAGAGTCGCCACATTTCTCTCTGCGATGGTTTACCCAGTTTTCTTTTGGGAGGATAGACGATGTTCAATTCAGGATTTGCTCTTTCCAGCGTTTCAAGCGGTTGCCGGGTAAGCAGCCATTCTCGTGGGTGGGTCAGGTCTGGGTTGATGCCTTCTTCTTGGTGCTCGGGCTTGTTAAACGGCGAGGGCTTGTCCCAGAAGCGCCACCACACGTTGTAGACGCAAAAGTTCTTCTTTTGGAGCGCTTCACCCGGTACTACGTTTTCTTCGAGCTCCTCGAGTTCGGGATAGATGCGATAGGCGGATGCGGCGAGTTCACCAAGAGGTGCTTTCGTGGCGGGAGTGACTAGTCCTGTCACGCGTTCAAGCAGGCAATATGCCGTGTTCTTCGCTTTGATCTTGTCGGCCTTGGTGTTTATCGGGTATGATAGGAGGTCGGAGAAAGGGGGAAATCGGACGATAAGACAGCCTGTCTGTATGTCGAGTTTGATTGGGCATTTATCGAAGAGTTTGTCCGCGAGATCTCTGTGCCACTTGATGCGCTCTTGCATATGCTGCGAGACATTGACCAGCGACTTGACACTCAAAGCCTCCGGAAGTTTGTGGTTCTGGTAAATATGGCGTATAGCGTTGCGCGACGTGAGCGTCTTGATCTGGTTCGTTTTATCTTCTGCCCAAGCTACACCCTTCTCTTCGCACGTCGCAATAAGTCTCGTCTTCTCAAACGTCAACAGAGGCCGCAGAATCTGCACACCTCCTTGTTCGACCTTGAACGGTAGAAGCCCGGTGCGATCTGGCTTCTGGTGCTTTCCGCTGTGGTACACCCCATGTAGGCCCTCGCACTCTGGTATCCACTCTCTGCGCTGCATTGCCTGAAGCCCGGAGCGCAGCCTATTGTTCGCCAGCCTCATCATGACAGTCTCGGCCTGATCATCCGCGTGATGTGCGAGCATGAGGCGTGTAATCTTCATGCTTCTGCATGCTAGACCCAGCGCTTGGTAACGGAGGGTACGCGCTTCCGTCTCGAATCGCTTGGAGTCGTTGGGATCGAAGGCATCGGGCCATGTAAGGGGAAGAATGGTGATTGGTATACCAACTTGACAATGTTAGTACTTGACCGCCAGATAAGTATCATAGATTCTCACGCTTCGTATGTAGTTGCTGCGACACCCATTTCGCTTCCTCTGTACTCTCCGGTCTCACTTTGTGGTCTACAATGAAGCCATGGGGGATAGGCAGCCTGGGGTCTTCTAGCCGAGACTGTGCGTATAGCGCAGCGAGTGCCATTGAATCGACACCCCCACTGATGGCAATGCCTGTGTCGTACATCAGTCGCGCATTCTTGCAGCGAATACGACTGCAACTTACCCAAAAGGTTCTTGCCTACATCATCACCCTTCTCTTCCACGAACACACCATCTCGCATAGCCGACATGAACTCATCGTTCCCAATTGGCAGAGCGCTCGTAGACTGCGCGCGTCGGAATAGCCCAGCTACATGGCTCCGTCTCGCAGTATGGTAACAATGCCCGCATCGTCGGACATTGTTTCTCCACATAAGAAGCACTGTCGACGCCGATGCAATGCGAAAAGAAAGCACCTAGCAAGGGACGAATGTGAGGTTACTCGTTCTGGTAATGCGCGAGATGCCAAACGTTCCGCAGCGTGTTCCGAGGTAAGTGCACGGACATGGAATTTTCTGGAAGGGCAAAGCACAACATCTTCATCTTGCTGTCTAGCTTTCAACCCGAACATCTCTCTTTCTCCAAGCCCAGCGCACTTATAACGTTTTCTTGATTCTACGTGATACCCAGTTCCCTTCCGTCCATCTGTCAACATGGTAAGCTTCCCCCAATACCAACCCACCATACCAATCTATCGACACGAGCATTGCGCACCACCACAACCACCCCACCACCCATCCTCTATCTCCATCTCCACCTCCACGCCCAGCCCAGCTCCCAGCTAACCAATTCCCCCCATAGTCCGCCATCAAGTCCATCAAGAGCATCGCGCCGCTGCTCGACCGCATCCTCGTCCAGCGCATCAAGCCCGAAGCCAAGACCGCAACGGGCATCTTCCTCCCCGAGACGGCCGTCAAGGAGCTCAACGAAGCAAAGGTCCTCGCCGTCGGCCCCGGTGCCTTTGACAAGGATGGAAAGCGCGTTACCCCCAGCGTACAACCCGGCGACAAGGTCTTGATCCCGCAATTCGGCGGAAGCCCCATCAAGGTTGGCGAGGAGGAGTTGAGCCTCTTCAGGGACCACGAGTACGTACACACTATACTTGGAGCTGTGGTTAGAGATTGTAGGATAGCGGCTAATATGTTATGTGCAGGCTCCTGGCTAAGATCAACGAGTAAATCGGGCATGTGCCATCATCTACCATGATAGAACGAAGATAGATTGGCTTGCGTATCCCGTACCAACACCACACCCGAACATTCACGAAACGCGAGACGCTAGCATAACGGCCGGCGTTCATTTGGCATATCATCTGGCTTGGGGCTATCTGTTTTGGAAAGCGTTTCTTCGATAACATGTATTTACAAGGAAGAGGTCGGAATCAAAAGACACCAGCTGTCGCGCAGATGTGGGGGAGAAGCAATGATATAAGAATCTCTACTCTACCGCACTTCACTTGCTGTCGGGATTGAAAGGTCATGTTTCGCATTATTCATGAATCTACTGACATGCTGCAGTGGACAGATCCATCCGGAAGCCGCGCCAGGGACGCCTCACTCCCTCTATAGCCGTCAACGCCTGGGTATTGGAACCAGCGCCTACCACCCTGAGTTTCCTCCAGCGCCCCACGCTCTTGCGCTACCTTCTCCAGGTGCGCCTTGATCATACGAATTGTATGCGCCACCCTGGTTATACGCACCATAAGATCCTGGCGGGGGCTGTTGAGCCGGCGGCTGGCCATAGCCTCCAGGAGCAGGGTAGTTTTCGTACCCTTGCTGGTAGTTTGTAGGGACCGTGTAGCTAGGCTCCGCACCTTGGCCTCCAGAGTACTGGCCTTGACCCCATCCATATCCGCCAGAGGGCACTGCGTTGCTGTACTCGGCAGGCGGCTGGTATCCTTCACCTGCGTAGGAGGACTGGTAAGGTTGGAAGTCAGCCCACTGCGAGGGCTGAGGCGATGGCGATGGCTGGTATGGTCCTGGTGTTGCCAAAGAGGACGCCGAGGGTTCATCGTCCATGTCGCGAGTTCTTCCAGAGCTGCCGCCGAAGCTGCTGAGCATACCGCCGAGAGGGCCGGGAAGTTTGCTCGTCAAGGAACCTAGGAGGTCGCCGGATCCGCTGGACTGCTGTTGATGACCGCCACCGCCGCCATGGCTGTGGCTTTGGCCGCCGAAGCTCGACATGTTGACTGCACCGTGGCTGTGACCTGCAGAGTGATCGTGGTCTCCGCTGTGGTTATGTCCAGCCTTTACAGATTCAGAAGACAGGATCTGATTCAGGTCCTTTCCGTGGTAGTTGCGGGCCCATTGCTCAACGACCTTGAACATGTTGTTGTGTACCTCGCAGTGCGGATCGCGAAGTGCTGGGTGATGGAACACGCGCATACAATCGTGCAGGACCTCGTCGACCGGCACGTCCGGGTGGTCCCAAGCGTATATGACACGGGGCGCGACGTACTGTAGGATGGCGACCGCGACTTGACCGGCGGGTGGGTTCAAGACGTTGGAGAAGTGATCCTTGGACAGCATGCTGTGTGTTGGGTTGGTGGATGTAGGGTCCGTCCAGACCTCAAACTGGTGCTTGGCCGCTGAGTCAATAACGGCAGAAGACCCGCTCTTCAGCTGGGACGATGCTGTCTTGATGATCGGCAGAATGAAAGGCGCAAGCAGTGATAGCACGAACAGCGTGACGCGCTCGGTGATGGTCTCAATCAGCTTCTCTAGACCAGGGATCTTGGAGACGATGGCCGAGATTTTGCGGACAACGTTGTCGCGGAAAACTTGAAGAGGTCAGCTACAATTGCGATTCTCTGCTCGCGAAGGCCTTACCTAGAATTGGGTAAATCTTTGGGATGATGGTGGCTGGGTCGGTGTTTGTCCCTGGGATGTCTGGTCCCGGTGGTCCGCCCATGGATCCAGGTGGTGCAGCGAAGTCGTTGGGTCCGGCTCTAGACGAACTGTAATCACCGTAGCCACCGCGTGCGTTCTCTGCAGCTTGAGCATCTGACGAGGCCTGCAGGCTCTGCGCTTGGCTGATGAGGTCGCCAGTACCAGGCACTTTGCTCAAAACATCAATGAGTCCACTGCAAGCATTAGATTGGCCTCCAGGTCCGCTTCTCTGTCCACCAGACCCGCCGACTGCATCTACGAGAGCAGTGTTCACCTCGTCGATTTCAGTCTGGGTGATGTGATCGTTGGCTTCTCCTAGCACTGAGTGGAAGAAGTCAACACCTCCAAATGTACCAGTTACGAGAGGATAGGTGTGCTTTCCGTGGAGGTTGATGCCAGCTTGGACGCCCACATGAGGGAAAACATTAGTGTAGCCAAGCTCACGCAGTACAAGTTCAGTGTAGTTGGTATGGGCTCCGAAATCTTCCAGGCAGTGCAGTCCTTGTCCTAGACAGCGAAGCGCTTCCGAGAGGTCCTCGTCTCGTCCACGTTGACCGGACTGCCCGTGGGTGTAAAGTCGACCAAAGTGGATGGCGCGCGCAAAAGAGTACTTCACGTACCCGGTCGAAGTAGCCCAGTTCCCGTGTTCGTTCGCAATGTAATTCTTCATACCAGTGTTTGGGTCCACTGCAAGCTCGGCTTCTGAGACTGGACCTCGTAGACGAGGGTCGTATTTTCTCGCGTCCTCATTGTCGGCATAGTCTTTCTTTGAGAATGTCAGTGTCAACACATTCGTATGTCTGCAAACTGCAGTTGCTTACAGGGTTATCTGGGCTCTCGTTAGTATGACGAAGCAGAAGAGGCTCAATTTCGCTTACCGATGTGTTCTTCGGGCCTATACACACCTAGCCTCTCGGCGGTGACCTCAAACTCTCCAGTTGCATAGCCAAAGGACATGAAAGACAAGACCCAGACCAGAACGCGAATAGTTTCTCCCTACGTCTTGTAAGCATGTCGATGGGGGAAATCGCTTCTGCTGCTTTCGCATACTTGAACTTTAGCCAACGTTCCAACATCAACAGCCTAAACCGGTCAGCGCATTCCGACGTCGCACAATCTGTTGGGCTTACTTGTGAGTAATCGCGTAGCCAATTTCCAAAGTACACACGCTACACGTAAGGTCAGTCACCGTCATCACAGCTACATCGTCATATGGGCATACCTTGATCATGTTACTCTTCCACTTGTGACCCTTCAAGCAAGCGACCGTCGCAAGCATATCTTCGATATCGCCATGACGCCAGTTCTTGCCTTCGATTTTCGATATCGACGCGATGTTTCCAGCGCCGAAAGCGTCTGCGCCGGCTGGAAGTAGGACGAGGATGGCGATAGCGATAAGCAGCACGTACTGCGAGGAGACTCCCATGATCGCGGGATGTAGAGGGGAAATGAGGAAATGGAAGATGATTTAGCTCAGCGCAGTAAGAGTCTGCGATAACTGTTCGCTGGAGTCAGCTGCACTTACGTAGTGAAAGTGTGGCCCATGATGGCGCAGCAAATGACGCCACAATGCCCCACCTTCTCTCGGAAATCCGGCATGGAGGGGTAGCACAAGACCGAGCCCAACTCAGTTCCTTTTCCTTAGCCAACCACGGCAGAACAAAAGTCATGATGAAACCGCAGTATAATGGGAAATTTTGGGAGCTTTAAACATGTATGTGTCCTTCTCAGTTTGCGCGTTCCATACTGTCATACACTGCGCCACGATTCTTCCTGGTGTAGGGTAACCACGCTTGGTCCGCTCTCACCAGCCAAGCAAGGCAGGCACGTACGTGGGCATTATACAGCTCGGAATCTTCCGAGTTATTATCGCAGCATGTGTCACAATCGAGCTCAAGGATTCAAGATCAACCTAACTTCGCAACCAATGCCTGAGCCTTGCGTAACACTTCCCGATCCGTCTCAAAGTACAATAACCTCTCAGCCTCTTCATGGGAGTACAACCCCGTCTTCACCCCTTCTTCACCAGGCCCTTTCATCTCGCAAGCACCTTTGTCCATGATCGCGACGTACCACCATATAACCTTGACACCTTGACCATCTCTCAACGTCCGCATGGTGACCATGAAAGGTTCTACCGAGTCGCGTGAGATGCGTGCCACGTCTGGGGCGTCCGCCGCGTCGCCAGCGATAGTGGCTCTGGTCTTTATATCCACTGGCAAGATATGACACTTGTATCCAGTTTCCTCGTATACTTCGCGTAGTGCAGCTTCTTGACGCGATTCTCCGATGTTTCGACGGCCTTTGGGTAGGGTCCATAGATCGGATACAAGGAGATGGATTAGGCAGATCTTCTGGCGAGTTGTGTCGTAGAGGATGGCGCCGCAGCTTTCGACAAAGTTTTCTGAAGT
Organism: Alternaria arbusti; assembly: GCF_024043155.1. Classification (NCBI taxonomy): domain Eukaryota; kingdom Fungi; phylum Ascomycota; class Dothideomycetes; order Pleosporales; family Pleosporaceae; genus Alternaria; species Alternaria arbusti. Next base: position 58,894 of record NW_026249976.1, read on the forward strand.
ACATTGCTGGGTTGGGAAAGCTAATTGTGCCATGATATGGGTAAGGGAAGGGCCATGGGGATGTTGTTGACGAGAAGAAAGTCGACTCTACGTCGATTGTAGAACTGATGCCTTGGCTGTGGCTGGATGATGATTGCTTCTGACCAATGAGACTACACTCTGAGTAGTAACCCGAACACCTTCACATCTATCGACCTGTATCTCCTGTCGCGTACTTCTATTCTTAGCCGTTAAGACTCAGAGTCCCAAAGACCGCGGATACCTCCAGGGTACAGTTTAGCATGATTACAAAATATATCTGTCAGCGTCGGGTGCGCCCCGCACACAGAACACCACACAGAGTCAGAGGGCCTTTAACTCTTCACCCGAGTGTGACTCTTCAAGATAATAGTCCAAATCACGCTAACCTATTACAAACAACCTATCCCTATCTAAGGTAGCATGAGATTGTCCTAGGGCGTAACACTATATGAAGAAGAAGAAGACGCGCAACATCTGACATCTAATAACATCAAATAACACCCAATAACACAACTCCTACACGCCATGCTATCCATAGACAAGATCACCATCCTCCCTATCCCCTGGGACCACCCAGACAGCATCCACCTCCGCTCCAAACAACAACTCGAGATAGACGACCCAGACTACACAACTCCGCCCTCAGCCGCCGACGTCCCCCTCTTCCTCATCGCGTATCATGAAGGCATCCCAATAGGCTGCGGCGGTCTACGTCCTCTATCTCCTTGCTCAGAAAACGCACGAGAAAGGTCTGCTGAGATAAAGCGGATGTTTGTCGACTCGCCGTACCGAGTGGGATTAGAAGGAGAAGCCGGGCTACGCACATCCGTTGCGACAATGATACTCGAGAAGCTGGAAGAGGAAGCGCGGAGTAGGGGTTGGCCGTGGTTACTGTTGGAGACGGGTGAGCACATGCCGAAGGCGAGGCGGTTTTATGAGAGGTGTGGGTTTAGTCAGCGGGGGATGTTTGGGAAGTATGTTGAGGCTGAGGGGAGTGTGTGTTATGAGAAGTGGGTTGGAGGTTCTGCTTCTGCTTCGTGGGTGTAGAACAGCAAGGATGGCGAGTAAAGGAAGGAATGGCCCGAGTTCTGCGAATACTAGAGGTGTTCTCCACGCACGAACAGTGGCTGATGAGTCCGCTCCAGTGTATATACAACATTGCACACCTTGGGCCTATGAGTCACGGCATCAGCTCTGTCCTCGTTCCGTACTTGCCAGTCCGCCTCATTGACCTCGCGCTTGTCCACTACACGCCACAAGTCGCCGGGGTGTGGGAACGCTGCTCCTTGGGGTATTACGTCCTTTGCAGCTGCATCTAAGAAATAGAATCGATCCTTGGAATAAGACAAAGCAATCCATCGTGCCCCCGGTTTCGTCACTAGCGCTAAATTCACAGCCATGACTACTAAGGGATGGATCAGCTCCGGGGTTTTGGCGGCATCCAGGTCTAGAGGTTCGTAGGAGCGGATGGCTAGTGGGTATGGCAAGGGGACTAGGACGTCGTCTGCGCAGGCAATGGAGTCGCATGTTGACTTGTCCACTATGACGGAGTAGGCTGCACGCTTGCATGCGCGCATAACGGACTGGTAGTCAAGCAGGTCTACGGCGTCCCAGCGCATGCATGCAGCTTCTCCTATGTCCTTTCGCGGATCCTGGTATATTTCCTGTTCCCGGATCTTGCCGACTTCAATCGCTACTTCAGAGTAGTCCAGATTGTGTATCTGTCGCGGTGCGTCTACATGGGAGCGCAAGTGGTAGGAAAGCAGTGATGTGCCGCAGCCTATGTGTAGAAGTTCCGGCTCGGGCGTGGGTGTCGCATCCAGGGCATCGACGATGTGGGGATCTAGGGCATTGGGGGCCTCTAGCCACTCGAAGGGGTCTGTATTCGCAGCGAAGCGCTCATTCCAATAAGCTTGCGAACCGAACGAGGGTGGCTGTTTAGAAGGCATTGCGAACTGGGAGGCATTGCATTAGAACTGGCTTCAGAACTATAGGCGTGATTAGTTGTCATATCTCCACTAACAGGCTCAAACGTAGATGGTATGGGTTTTAGGCGCGCGATATGCAACCTAATTCACGAGTACAGGAGTGATACCCGTATGGAGGTTTGTTGCGGTGTGTGAAAGTCTCGAGACGCGACGACGCCCAACCTTTGGAAAGATTAAATGCGCCGGTCCGAGCGTCCTCCGAGCCTCGATCATTTCTCATCACTCGGACTCCCGAGGCGACGAGACGACGAGTATCACCACCCACAGCCATGGCCAACCTCCAATCGATACCACGCTTTCTCCTGCCCCGGGGCCCTCTGCTCCTGCGACCCCAAGCCCGCGCATTCCTCCCGTTACCCTCCCCCACGAGCGCCCGCCATGCGTCCATTACCCCCAAAGGTCTCTCAGAAGAATTCCGAAGACGGCGGGAAGCACAGCAAAGCAAAGGAGCACCCGTAATACCTCAGCCCGACAAATACCGACCGCCATCGCACAGCAAGCGAGCCCCGAACCGCAATCTCGAGAACAAGATCTATGGCGCGCCCGTATCCGAGGAAGACAAGAAGCGCATGGCGACGAAGAAATACCCCAACATGATGAGTCCCGAGGGCACCTTCTCGCATTGGTTCCTGCACAACCGGGCCATCCATCTCTGGATAACAATGGTAAGACACCCTCTCCCATGCCACCCAACCACCCCAAAGCTAACCCCGCTCTCCCCACAGGGCATACTCGTCTCCCTCGCCATAGCAGCATGGTACATGGACTTTATCTCCAAGACCGTCTTCGGCCACCTGCTTCCCTCGCGCAAAGATTTCTTGCGCCACCCCTTCGAATCCTCGTCGAGATTCATTGAGGTCTACAAGATGCATATGGAGCAGACGTCGCAGCAGTACCAGCAGCAGAGGCTGAAGAAGGCGGAGGAGGTTGAGAAGAGGAAACAGTACCGGTTGGAGAGGATGAGGGAGGCTGAGCTGAAGGGCGAGGAGTATGTCGAGGATCCGAGGTATTATGTTGGTGAGGATGGTGTGAGGCGGAGGAGGGTTAAGAGGTGGTTTGGTATTTGGGAGTGAGGTGTTGGTGGGTGGTCTCTCCAAGAACGGAGATTATCAGAGGCAAATCTGTGGTAGGTTTGGGCCGCGCAATGGCATACGGCAGTGTAAGATCTGCGTGATGTACGGCATCGAGTCGCGCAACGGTAGTGGGGAAGAGGTCAGCAATACGACGTCTGAACCTCAGCTTCACTACAATGCTGTGAGAAATTGGTATCACGAGGCATGTACATGAAGGTGTGTATACTAGATGGGCGAATCCTGTTTTTCAAGAATCGACAGTTCAAGGACATCTCCTTTTATTTCAACATTTCAAAAGTCTCGACTCTCTACAACCGCACATCACCCCCATCTTTCTCCCTCCTCCCAAACCAAACCCCATCATCAGGTCCCATCCCCCTCTCCCCCCCCTCCACCCCACACAACCCGCCAACCTCCGCCGGTACCTCCCAATCCCCCATCCCCTCCGCCCTCGTCGCAAACACCATGCCCAACCCCGCCTCAGCATGCCACCCAACGTGACAATGAAACTGGTAGAGGTACGTCAGTATATGTCTCACATGCACTTCGTACAGTCAGAGCTTACCAACCACACCCCCGGATTATCTGCCACAAAGCTTATCAACAACCACCCATATGCCTCCACACTCGCCGTATCCCTCCTTAACGGATTCGTTACATTTATGTGGTCGTTAACGTGACTAGGGGAGAGCAGAGTAGAAGGCGGATACCCGTGTCCCTGGGCCAAGACAAAGAATTTGTAGCCGTGGAGGTGGAAGGGGTGAGTTCCGTCGTCGAGATTCTGTATCAAGATCGTTATAGAACGTGTGGATTTGGTTTGGTATGTGAGACGGTGGAGTGGGTCGAAGGGGTGTGTGTCTAGTATGCCCTCTTGCGCCTTCGTCTCGGGAGTTTGTGTTGAGAGTAGAGCGTTGAGAAGCGGTGATGTAGCATTGATGCGGAAGGAACTGTCATTCAGATACCCGCGCGAGAGCCTCCAGTCGCGGATCTGGAACGAGGAGCGCAGGTAGAGGGTGTGTTGGAGATCGATGTCTGGGGCTGGTACTGCGATGACGGGGGCTAGGGTGGATGTGTTTAGATCTCGACATTCTACGTCGATGATCTCGGGCCAGTCTTTGCTTGTTGGGATGAGGTCTTTCGTGTTGTCGTCGTTCGCAGAAGGATAGTATAGTACGCCTCTGACTTCTTCTTGTAACTCTGGCTCTTCGTATGCAAAACAGTGGGTTATCATCCTCGCGCGCATCCAGTAGATGCCTTGGTTTTCCTCCTCTTTTGGTGGCGTCACGACGATGCTGTATCGTTGCGCAGGATTGATGTTCAGCCGATGGATAGACTGGGGGTGCACATCCGTGCCATCGACTTCTGTGACCTGGAACTCGTGTTCGTCGATCTGTAAAGCAAATTCTGCAAAGGCTCCGACGTTGATGATGCGAAGTCGTGTGTTGCTGGTACGAGATAGGTTGAACAAGGCATTACTAATGCCAGACGAAGAACAGTTGCGATTCGGCAAGTCGGTGCAGTTTCTCATGTTCCTTCCGTTGATCAAGGCGGATGGCGGAACGGGCTCATCGTTTTCGCTACCTGGGGCGAGGTACTGCATGAGTAGGTCGGAAGAGAGGTCGTAGTAGTAGTCTGATACCATGACTACGCGGTCTTGCTCGTACGGCACCTTTTGCAATTTATCCTTCTCTTCCCCGGCCCTTGCATGGATAATAAGAGGTCCCACCAAACCATCTGACGCTTGCATACTGACGTGCGAATGGTACCAGTACGTTCCCGTCTGCCCTGATACATTGAATCGGTATGTGAACGAGTGGCCTGGCGCAATAGGGCATTGAGTCACACCCACCGTTCCGTCCATCCAGTTCGTGCCATTTTGGTAAAGACCGTGCCAGTGAATAGAGGTAGCGTTGATAGCTTGATTCTGAACATTAACAACAAGCTCGTCGCCTTCATTACACTCGATAAGCGGTCCAGGAAAGGTGCCGTTGATGAGTATCATGGGTCGATACACGCCATCTGGGCTGAGAATGTGATCGGATACTACCCATGTATACTCTCGGGTCGTAGGTGGTGCGTTGAAATCCCATGATGAGGAGAGTATGTAGTCTTCTTCCGGTCGAAGTCTTGCAGGATGAGCATCAAGGGAGGGGGATGTATCATTCCGGGTACTTGTCAGACCCCGATACACCAGGGCTATGACTGTACATATAAGAAGCGAAACAACGGTCACGGGCCTGATCCATGGCCACCGATGAATGTGATGGTGTGAAACGTCGTGCTTGTCGCTCCAGCGCGGTTCCAAGTCGTTTTCTTGGTCTTCGCTGCCTCGAGATTGGGAATCGTCTGTGGGTGCATGCAGCAAGCCAATTTGCTCTTCAGGCTTGTGCATGTTCGATTTAGACATCTCTTTCATGCCGAAGCTTTGGTTGCGGCCCATCGCGATTAGCTTCCAAGAGACCTCATCAAGTCCCTGCCGGTATAACCAAAACGTGGTTCAGGGTGTATATGTAGCAGTAATTGTTCTTGTTTGATGTTTGGCAATTTCCGTGTCAAGCACCCCGTCGTCCCTGCGTCGGATCTGATCGTTGTAACGTGCCATCTCGTTCAAGGAGCCTCTGAACACGACCGCCACCACCAGCCAGCCGCTGCACGGGTCCAGAAGATCATCACGCTACGCCACCCCACCTGCAGTGTCACTGGTGTCAGGTGTGGCCATACCTTGGATCTGCGGGTCGTACCAGGTTTGCCGAGTTCGTGTCCAATCAGCCCCGCACGTTCATCTCTCAAAGCTATCTAAAGCTTGTCGACCTTCCTAAAAAGCTTATCCTCCCGCATCGATGCGCGAAGTACTCTCCCTAAGAATGCGCACATGTGCGCTGCGAAGAATGTCATTGGTGGAGATGTGACGGCTATACTGCAGGTCGTCCCAGTGATGTCCAGACCCTTAGGCACTACCTAGCGGAAGCGGCGCCTCATGACCCTGGCAGATGAGATGAAAAGCCCTGAGGAGAAACTTCATGTATGCCTGCTTCTGTCATTTCATCCGGCGTTTCTCCGTTGTCTTGACGTTCCTTGGTAAGGAGATATTGTGGTAGAAGGAGCCGAAAGGGCGTGCTAACCAAAACAACAGATTTGTCTAGCCATCATGATTACTCCACTCGTTTCGTCTCTAGCACTTCTAGCGACCCTGAACCCCGTACAAGCCCAAAGCACATTTACAGGGAAAGCCTTCGACCGTATAGCCATAATATGGCTCGAAAATACCGATTACGACCTCGCAGCAGGAGACCCAAATCTTGCATGGCTCGCAAAGAAAGGCATCAGCCTCACGAATTACTTCGCAGTAACCCATCCTTCTATGCCCAACTATGCAGCTGCCATTTCAGGCGACTACTACGGCATCAACCACGATGACATGGTCGCTATTCCCTCCAACGTATCCACCTTGGTAGATCTCCTCGAAGACAAAGGTGTTAGCTGGGGCGAGTACCAAGAAGACATGCCCTCAGTAGGTTTCCAAGGGAAATCGTACACGAACCCCAAAACTGGAGCGAACATGTATGTTCGCAAACACAACCCAGCTGTGCTGTACGACTCAGTTGCGCAAAAGACGGAGAGGCTGGCGAAGACAAAACCCTTGACCATGTTCAAAGAAGACATGGACAAGAACCAGTTGCCGCAGTGGATGTTTATAACGCCTAACATGACCAGCGACGGTGATTATAACCTGCGCATTCCCATAGAAGCATACTCACGCCCACAGGCCACGACTCCACCGTAACAGTAGCAGGAACCTGGACGCGCAACTTCCTCGAACCCCTCCTCACAAACAAGAACTTCATGAACAACACCCTCGTCATGGTAACCTTCGACGAGAACCATTCCTACGGGCAGCAAAACCGCGTCGTGGCCATACTGCTAGGCGATGCCGTGCCCGCCAGCTTAGTCGGCACCACAGACAACACGTACTACAACCACTACAGCGAGATCGCCACTGTACAAGCAAACTGGGGCTTACGTACGCTGGGCCGCTGGGACGTTGGCGCAAACGTCTTCAAATTTGTAGCGGAAAAGACGGGCGATACGGTGCGAGCTTGGTCGGGCAAGGTTCCGTTGAGCAATATGTATTTCAATGCGTCGTATGCGGGCAAGTTGAGCAACAAGAACAAGTCGGTTCCTTGGCCTGTGCCTAATACGGATGCGGTGTATGCGGGGAGGGCTGTGTTGCCGGCTATTGCCGATACGTGGGGGAAGCAGGTTGGGCAGTCTGCGTATACGACTGCGTTGGAGGTTCCGGATGGCATGCATCCGGAGGCTGAGTTCAAGTAGACGCGCTCATGACTAGAAATTTGAAGATCATCGCTTACATAGAGGAAGAAGTACCAATGAGTACTGAGCTATCGATTGATGGTACGCTTTGCAGTCACGCTGTAACTATAAAGCGTAACTGCAAAGCATACGATCAATCAATGGCCCAGTACTCATTGGTATCGACTGATCCGATATACATTAACCCTAGACTGGGCCATGCCCACTCTATATACCGCTGTCAACTAAACTGCCCATTGTCTGCGCGACGCCTTCTTTGCCTCCTCCATACCCTTGGCATCGCGCCGCAACACAGCACCCACAACCTGTATCCTGCCCACATCTGCATAGGCGCCCTTCCCGATTTCCTCTGGCCATATATCGGGGTGTAGGATCGTGTACTCTGCAAGATCCGCGCCTTCTACTTGTTGCAGTTTCTCCAAGAAGATGTCATGCCCAGGGTTGGCCGTGGGCATCGCGACACCTGTGTAAACGACGATAACACCAGTCGACGACAAGATTTTCATGCCTTCTTCTACGATGCGTATGGAGAGGTCGAGACCGAAGCCAGCGCCACCATCTGCGTATATGGGTAGATCCTCGCCGTCTGTACTCGATGCGATGTATGGTGGGTTGCTGACAATCAGATCCACACCATGGTGCTTCAGATCTTCAGGCACGGTCGCGAAAAGGTTTGACTCAGCAAAGCCGACCTTGACGCCCGCCAGCTGTGCATTGACCTCGGCCAGACTCAGTGCACGCGGATTCAGGTCCAGCCCCAGCGTCTTTGCCTGCGGGTATGTCCTCGCCATGTGTATCGCGCCTGCGCCGGCTCCGCAGCAGACATCTACGATACTGCTGGGCGCATGTGGGAGGTGTCGGGATATGGTTTGGAGGGAGCCGACGAAGAAGTACGTGTCGGGGCCGCAGAAGACGGAATCGGACGCCGCTGGGAAGGAAGAATGGATGTAGTATAGCGAGGAGACATCAGGATCGCGACTCGGGAGGTTGGGAATGTACAGGTTGGATACGCGGATGGTGGAGCGGTAGCTTTTGTCGTCATTCTGTGTGATCACGCTGGCTTCGTGGAGGCGTTCGAATATGTCGTCGGGTATTATCGATCGGAGTGCTTCTCTGTCACATTATTAGTACTGCAAGATATACGATACCTCTTCCGTAGACGACAAATGGTGAGCTGTATGACCTACCTAGTACATGACAAGTTCCACCCAAAGAAGTCGTACGCGTTCTGGGCATCTTCCGTCGCGACATTCGAGCGTCTTTTCTCCACTACCCTGCCCTGCGTCTCTGGCGACGGACACACAAAGACGTAGTTCTGCTTGGCTAGATGTTTAGTCAGGGCCTGGTAGGCGATGGTAGTTTCCGACATGGTTGGAGGAGTGCTACACGTTTGTCTCCGCGGGCGACTTCATGGCGTAACGCCTCTGTGACATAACCAACATGGCTAAGTGTCAGTGCACATGGTACCAAGAGTTGACTGCGCCGCGGAGCAGAAGCAGGTGTCAGGGTGACGTTGTTGTTAGTAATGAAGGCTGCGTGAAAGCCTTCGTGGATGTCGTGATCTGGCCTGATCTACCCGAATGAGAGCTGTTCTAGACGCGCAGTGCAGATTGCATGCAAAGAACCATCGCTTTTTCTTGTCGCTTGTCGCATCGCTTGCAGTTAATGGACAGATTGATGTCGCGAAGACGTTAGCTCCCACGCGTACGGATCGCGCGCTTTGTGGGGTGCGCTTGGCCTAGCTGTAAGCAGTCTAGTGCCAGATGTCGTCACGGATCCATTTCCCGGCGATGACATTGACATCTCAAAAGACACCGCTGCGTGGTGTTCATCGTCAGCATGATCTACTGTGCGTGTTTGTCTGGGGGCGCATGCTTCGCCACAGCTGCGCTAGGAAAAGTCAAAACCCATGTGCTACTTCATAGCTGGAAGAATGGATTACTATTCACACCAAACTCACGCCTGCACATTACGATAGATTACTCATAATGTTTATTCTACAGACTACTACAGCTGTACTCATTGCGTTTCTTGCGGTCATTGCCTACAATGAAATTCGAAATCGTCTTGCGAAAGGACGATCAAGAAGAAAGGATCTTGAAACCCCAGGCAGCCCAACCATACCCGCCGCCAACGATGCCAAACCACTAGTGGATGACGGGACTTTGGAGACATCTCCCATCATTCAGACGTATCACTCGATCGATCCCGAACTGGAAAGATACAAGCAGCTGTACTACAAACTCCATCATCTCGAACACCACCCCGAAATCCTACCAGAGTGTCGCGAGCTTCTCCTTGGTCTCCTCTCCTCAACAACCGCCGATGCAGCCAAGGAACCCCACAGCGGAATCTTGACCGTCGAACAATTCTCGCGCGATGGATTAGATGAGTTCCTCAAAGCCAAGGACGTCGACGTTACCAATCGCTGGGAGGAGTACCTTTCACGTCGCAGAGCCGGTGGATCCCGCGAGATGTTCAGTGACAAGGAAGAAGCGAAGTGGTGGCTCAAGCAAGCAGCACCAGTCAAGTACGTCGATGGCGCATGGCTCGGACACATCAACAAGATTAGCACGCCATTCAAGTACCGTCAAATCACCAAGAATGCCTGGCAGGTCATGTCCGAAGAACTTGGGGACGGAGATCTCGCAAAGAATCACGTCCAGGTGTATCGAGAACTGATGGAGGACATCGAAGCTGGGCTTCCCGCTGCCGATTCGGAAGACTTTATTCATCCCCGTCACGATCTGACTGAAGCACGCTGTTGGAAAGCCGCCATGGCACAGCTCACCATCTCCTTGTTCCCCCACGAGTTCCTTCCAGAGGCTTTGGGCTTCAACATGGCGTACGAGAGTCTGCCGCTCCACTTGTTGAAGACCGTCAAAGAACTTCGCGAACTTCGACTAAACCCCTACTACTTCGAGCTTCATATTTCCATCGATAATGCCGATTCGGGTCACGCTGCGATGGCAATGGCTGCAGTTACCAACTACATCGAGTTGGTTGCAGAGCAAGAAGGGGAGGAGGCGGCGCGTATTGTGTGGAAACGCGTACAGGCTGGCTACATCCTCGCTGAGGGCTTGCCTACGACTCCCGAAAGTCCATCGCTCAAGGTCCAGGCCGAAGAGCCCTTTCCTCGTACGGGCACAGAGGCGGCGTTGGTCGACATATTCGCTGCAAAGAGCTTTGTTGCTCACAAAATCCACTGTAACAGTCGCCTGAAAATTGGCCGCCGTTCTTTGGTGGACTGGCTAGAGCCGAATGCTTTCAAAGACGCTCAGTGGCAGAAGGAGTTCGTACAAGATTTGAGTAACTGCAAACCTTGGGTCATAAAGGGTGACAGTGAGAAGAGCAGGCTGGTCAAAGAGTTATCATGGGAAGGCAAGATGTTTGGAAGTTTTACTGAGAAGGAGGTGGAAGTCGTGAAAGCGTGGATCGACGAACTTGGCTCGCCCGTTCAGTCTCCGCAGTCTGATCCAAGCGTGTACTTTGACTTCACGGGACAATCTTCTAGTCCCCCGGTAGAAGCCGTGACCCAGGACTTGAACATCCTTACCAACTACCCCGTCCTCGCGACACCAGAACCAATTACTTCGTTCACGACCTCTGACATCGGCAATCTGAGCATCGACGAATCCCTCATTCTCGATTTCAGCAACCTCAATCTCAGCAATCTCCTCCCACTATGGCTTACCTCACCCACTCTACTTGAAGCACTACCCGCAGTACCCGTCCGCGCTGCTGACATGTTCGGCTCCGCCATCGTACGTGTACTTCGCGCACAGACCGGGTTCAGTGCGGAAGGTCCTGGTGTCGCCGGCATGGACGAAGTTCATCGGACCGACGACGGTCACGCTGTCGGTCTTGTGGAACTTGGCTTGCGCATGTGCCGCAGGGAAGGTCTGCATGTACCTGTCAGCTTGAAAGAGGGTGTTGCTTTGGGTAGTGATGGGATTGTGTCGTTTTCACAGTGGATGGTTTGGATGGGTATGCGATGGCTGACTCATCGGGATTTGCTAGTTGGTATGGCTTGGGCGTTCATGGAGATGCACGAAGCGCTGGCTAGATGTCAAGAAGACGTTGCGTTTTTGGATGAAGAGAGTCGAAACGTACTGCAAGAGATCGCGACTAGAGAGAGAAAAGGACTTGATGTCTGCAGAGAAGAGATATTCAAAGACCAGAAGCGCAAGGAGGAGTTTAGCAGAGGTCTCTTCCTAGCAAGACGAGCGATCAAATCATGTTTCACATAGCAATAGTGGGAAGGAGATCATGTGTAGAACTAGGCATCTTACGATACCCATGAATTCATTTGTTCAAAACGTGGCCCTCAGGGCTAAAAGAAAGAATCGAAATCAACAGGCAGACTATATACAACTCTCCAGCTCAAAAATGTATGTACAATGAAAGACTTTTTAACAAGCCAAGGTAGTCGCCCTCTACTTCTTGAGGGTAAGAAGACCGGGCCTGTAGGGGAGACGGTCGTAGTCGCCACCGGCGTTGGGGTTGCGGCCCTGGTACAACAGCTGCAGGTTGCAAGGGTCGACAGTCATGGTCTCGTCGTTGGTGACCTTGACCAAGTCTCCGTGGGAGATGTCGTTGGTCCAGGTGGCACCGCTGTTGGCCTTGCCGGCGAAGGGGTTCTGCTCGGTAGCAGCGTTGGGGGTCCAGCTGCCGCCGAGGCTGGAGGCAGTGAAAGAGCGGAAGTAGCGGCCACCAGAGCCGACGGCCTCGACGATCATGAGGTACTTCTTGGAGGTTCCGCCCTTGACGGTGTAGACCTGGACAGCCTCGAAGAGGTTGTTCTGGGTGTCGCTCATGACGACGGTGGAGGCAGTGCCGAAGTTGCCGGGGAAGTTGCCCTGGGGCATGCTGGAGCGGTAGATCTTGCCGTTGTCACCGGCGAAGAACAGGTACATGTTGGTACCGTCACCGATCAGGGTCTGGTCAATGGGACCAGTGCTGGAGCCGGTGATGGTTCCAGAGAAGAGGGGCTTGGCCGCACTCCAGCCGTTGGCGTTGGTGGGGTCGGAGGAGGTCTTGTAGGAGAAGGCGGTAGGTCCCCACTGGTAGGCAATGACCCAGGTGCTCTTGGGCTTGAAGTAGAAGAGAGTGGGTGCGACGAGACCCTGGTTCATGGCGTTCTGGGGAGCAGATGCCAACTCGTTGAAGTTAGAGACGAGGCCGAAGTTCATGGAGCCGTACTTGGAACCGGTGTCGTGGTTGGTAGCGTAGACGAGGTGCTTGCCGTTGACCATCTGGGTGGTGAAGTCCTTGAGGTTGGCCCATCCGGCCTTGGGCTGGGCAAGAGCGTTGGATGAAGTCCACTTGTAGCTGGTGGGAAGCTGGCAAGTCTGGGCTGAAGCAGTTGCGCCCAAGAAGGCGACTGCGACAGCGGGAAGGCTGAGGTCGGTAGGAGTGAAACGCATGGTTGCTGATGTGTGGAGAGACTGTTGAGTGAGTGAATGAGGGACTTGGTTGTGTAGTGAGGCCTTACAGACGGACAGCAACAGGATACTTATACCTCCAAGCCTGATGTCGGACCTACCAACCCACAACGTACACAGCCTGGCACATCGTCTCCACTACGCAGACCACCTCATTGTCTCGACCGATCACATTGGCCTCGGTGATAGCTCATCCCGGCGCTGGAAATTGATCTCCATACCGCGGGTCTGTTTGCGGCGTAGTATATTGTTCCGTTGTTGTGGGTATATTAATGACATGGTGTTTCAAGGGAATTGGCGTACCTGCGCGGACACCAATTCTCCGTAATGCGGGGATTACCCGGCAAAGGGATGCCATGCCGTTCAGAAGCCCGGTTGGGGAAGGCGCCAAGTCATGGTGGGTAATGCTTGATTTCCATGCAGGCTTATGCGGCAACTAACGGTCTGATCGCTAGGGCTGAAGGCTCTATTTTGACGTCTTTCGGTCTCTGCGATTGGTAGTAACAAGGCCATGCAACCATTTTGTTTCAATGTTTAGACGCGACAGAGGGTGGACAGCTGTGTTGATTGCTGGAAACAAAATCTCGGCGGTATTCCCACAAATGTGAGTGGTAGTTAGCTTTGTGATACAGAAACTGCCACCGGGTGTTTACCAGAATCCACTAATCGCGCCACTCAAGGTTTAGTGCCCGCTGTGACCAGATGTCAAAACACCGTGAAACACCCGGTGGGCGGAATCTAGAAGCAGGTGCAGAAATGTCGGTGGCGCAACAATGCTGGTGGTGGTCAGGCCAGCGTTTGAACGATCACAGGCAGCTCAGACGGGATCTTAGCGAGGTTGAAGTTGTTGGCAATGCTTATGCTGCGGCGCATTGATACCCGTCCTGACATTGACACTACGTCAATGGATGTGGACCTTTGTTTCGTTTCAACTGCGTGGCACAGGGGAAGATAACGACCGCTTTTGCACTGCCCTGGAGTCGGTGAGTGATCTCGAAGCAGTTCATTCCGGTCGCGCATAGACCATGAGTCTGCTGTAAGATTGTACGGAGTGCGTTCTAGATGGAGAGGACGTGGTCGCCGAGTACACCTACCACCTACGCTACTGAGATCATTCCAAGATTCGTATGAAGACGAGGCGGTAGGGTCGGTAGTTGAGTCGACTCGTGGAATTTCTTTGCCCGTGAGTATGAACAGCGGTGGTGTGTGGCGCCACCGACAGTGCTGGCAGCCAAGTCACTTAGAACGTTGCCGAGGAATCAAAGCCGACCAGATGACCGACTCAATGTGGACTAGTAGTAGAAGTCGTAAGCTGAGCGCAAGGGTCGGGACGAGGACTAGGGCTGTATATTGAGCAAGTGAGCCCCTTACCGTGTTGACAGTTCTGGCGAATTTCTGCGACAGTATCTCTCTGCGCGGTATCTTGACTGTATCTTGACACACAACTCGACAGATGTCATCGTACATTCGGAAGCACGGAGCCTATCTTATGGGTACCTTCCGAATCCACTGTACCCCATACCAAGCCTGTAGGAGCCGTGTAGGAAGCTGGGCATCCCAAGACACTAGGCATCTCCCGTGGCTGCAGGAAACGTTCCCAAGACGGATTTTAGCATGGTTCTGGCGCTTAAATGCCCCGTGGGGAAGTAATATAGTTGTCGGCAGTCGCGTGGTTCTGACGATATGTGGCGTCTTGCCTAGAGACGGAATATTCAACGCCGCCCGTTGCGTTCATACTGACACTCAGTTGTAGTGTGGGTAGGCTAACCTGACAAGTCTGTTGAGACTCCTCGCAAAGCAGATATCGAGATTAGCTCCACGGTGTATTCGCTGTCCCACGAGATGGCAAAGTGTCCATATTGGCCTAGGGTTTGTGTGTACGGGATGCAAGGACAAGGAATATTTAGCCGTTGCGAGTTTGCGCAGGCACACGGACGAGCTGGTCGGCTGAGAATACTGCACATTCTGGCTAAGACGTTGATCGTGCAGTACATGTGGGAGGCATGATTGATATGAGGAAGGAAAGCAAGCTGTTGTCTGAGTTGTAGACGAAGCGAGTGCTGACTCAGCCACTTCCCTTTTCGGAATGTGTACGCTGGGGAAGTAGCGACTCTGCACATTCCTCGTTTGCCACTTCTGACGCCGCAAGCTTTCATTTCTTGAGACTGTTGTTTGGTCGGAACGGACATCATGTTGTATTGGAAAGGTCGTTGTATCATTAGCAGATGTATAATGGTTTGGCATTACAGGCATCGCATACCCATCTATTTAGCCTCATGATGAGCCCCTCTCACTGGAATTCGAAACTGCCGGTAACAATTACACTGTGTTGGAAAGATGGCAGGATCGCAGAAGGTGCTACTACCGCCTAAATCCTGCAGCTCCACTAACAACGACGGAAAGTGCTCCTCTAGTACCCCAGCCTTATCCCTGGATGAGTTGAGGTCCCTCAAACTCAGATGTCTGAGTACTGGCTATATGGGTGAAGCCGGGGTTTGTGAAGCCATACATGTCTTCATCAATGATGAAATGTGCCCAGGACCGTAAACGCAATGTGTTTCGAAAATGTAGTAGTTGAAGGGCCGTATACTGCAAATCCGTCAGTTGAAGAACCGCAGTGGAAGCAGATGTACGTACTCTCATGTAACACTCAATATATATGTCCACTCAGGCAAATTGCTCTTGCCATACGAACACTCGCACGCGCGTCTGCGCGACTCCGCTGAGTACCCCGCGCGTGTCCTGTGTATCGCATCCGTGTCGGGAACGCCTCAAAGATAGACGCCATCGTCACCCCCAGGCGCCGGCGCATCACCATTCCTCTGTTCTTCAGCCGTGGCACCATTCGTCGCCGGAGCCACACTGCCGTTCGTCGCAGCACCATCAACCTTCTCCTCTTCGCGCGGCCTCCACGGCAGACCCCTTACATCCTTGACCTCATTCTTGATCGCCTCCCTCCGCTCCTCGAACCTCTTCATGACCTGCTTGTTCTCCATCAGCGCCTCGTAGCAGTCGCGGTCGTCGTTTTCGCGCGCAAACTCTTCGAGCTGCTTGTTGCTCGATTCGAGGTGTGTGAGTTGGTTCGTGAGCTCAGAGTACTTGGCGTAGAGCGATTCGACGGAGAGGTCTTCGAGGGCTTTGGAGAAGCGCGTGAAGGTTATGGGAGCGGCGTCGGCGGACATGGCGGGAGGTGGTTCGAGAGTAGCGCGTAGTCTTAGGGTCTATTGGGTTCGCAGCAGTAGCCGGGACGTCAGGTGAACTGTGAAGTTGGGGTGTATAAAGTTTTGTGAGCAAGGTTGAGGCGTGAGTCTGTGTGGAACATGACCGCATCTGGTGGGGCAAAAGAACGGAGCTACCCCGCCAGACGCTGAGCTGTTGCCTGAGCCCACTGAATCACCCACCGCTCTTGTGAACGGTTGTCTGGAAGCTGTTCATGTTTTTTCTGCTGGATCGGCAGTATATAAAGTCTCTACCTTGTCAAGATTGCATCAATCAGTAAAATACATGATTTTCCGGCACTTTGGCGTACGAGCTCCTCCAGTCCCCCTGCCATCAACGCTTGCTAATCCAAATTCTAGGGAGTGGTTAACGCGCTGGCCTGCTAGTCCTTCACCGGAAAGTTAGCCAGTTCCTTCGGGAGCGTGTGTTCGAATCACACAGGTGTCGCATCAAACCGATTTTTTTGCCCATGGAGAGGACATCCCGCAAGGAAAACATCTCTTTTTTGTCTGCAAGATCCTGATAATAGTAATTAAGCCCTACGACACATTCCAGGTCTGTTCGGTGTTGAGAACTAGCTTTTTGCAT
Organism: Alternaria arbusti; assembly: GCF_024043155.1. Taxonomy (NCBI): domain Eukaryota; kingdom Fungi; phylum Ascomycota; class Dothideomycetes; order Pleosporales; family Pleosporaceae; genus Alternaria; species Alternaria arbusti. Next base: position 75,559 of record NW_026249976.1, read on the forward strand.
CTCTCCTGGACGTGTATTCTGCTAGCCCTACCCTAGTACACAGAACTCGATATTTCAGCACGTGTATTCTAGTAGAATGTGATACGTGTCCATTGCTTTGATACATACTTCCACTATCTTCCAGGATTCATACCAGGCATCAGATCCGGCTTATCGAGCACCATACCCCGGAGCAGCACCAACTGCCTCAACCCCTCCCAATCATCACCCTCCTCATCACCCCGTCTCCACACCTCCTTAAAACCCCATGCGCATGCAATACGATCCAATGCCGCCCGCTCATCTTCCCTTATGTATCGATCCAGCAGCGGGACACCAGGCCTCCAGACCACTCGGTCGTGGTGATCGTTGTATGTTGTAAGAGCGACGAATCCGAGCGTGCCGGTGCACAAGACATACGTGCTCATGCCCATGAAGGCGTAGAGCTTGAAGGTCCACGGGTCGATGAAGCCGCTGTAGACGGAGAGTTCCTGGGCGATCATGTAGAGAGCGAGTGGGGTGAGGCCGACGAGTACCCCCGGTAAGCCCATCTTTGTGAGTATGCGATGCCGCCGCCATGCAGGAGCGCGGTAGGTGTGGTCGACGACATCTAGGGCCAGTGCCAAGTCTTTCGCATCAATGGCGGCCGTGAGCGCTTCGTCAGCGAGATCAGCTGGAATGACCTGCTTAGCCGACTTGGGCGAGGGCTTGGAGAACTTGGGTGGTGACGAGCCTTCCACTGGGACTGGTTTGTTGGCGTAGAGGTAAAGTGCCTCGGGAATAGTCTTCGGGCGGGCAAGTAGTCGCTGCAGGTGGATGTATATAGCGAGGACGTTCGGTGATAGGAAGACTTTCTCGTGCTTGAGGAGACGCTCAGCGAGCTTCGAAAGATACGACGGCGAGGGCAGGGCATCCAGTCCCAGCATTTTCGAACTCTTTCTTTTCGCCGTCTCTGCCGTCTCATCCCCGTCCAGTCCAGAGAGTATGGCGCCCGCTGAGCTCTGCCTTATTGCCGCCTTCTGTAGTTGAGGCTGGCGTGCGCGTATGGCAATGGCTTCTTGCGCAATGCTGTCCAGTCCTTCAAACGCCTCCATTATAACGTGCTCCTTCTCGACCTTGGGTGAATTGAATATTTCCTGTATTCGCGCCTCCACTTGGGCAAGGTGACTCTTCAACGCCGCAATTCTGTCCGACGTATGTAGGCCGCCATCGTCGCGCGTGTCAATCGCTGCTGCCGTCCGAGGTGTTGTCGCGATGCCTCGTACCGATATACGGGGTGTCAGAGTCGTGGTTCGCGCGTTTTGCCGCCGTATCGAGGGTGTTCGGAGTGAGGATGCGGAGAGGAATGCGCGGCGGCTTGCAGGCTTCTGCAGTATATAGTCACACAACTGACATATTGGCCGCGACTGTGCGCGCATTGGCAGATTGCCAGGCTTCATGGCGCTGGTGGTGATATCGTGGGATGCGATCACCAAGCCGTCTGCAGGGCACGTTGCTTAGGTGTTTGGTGGGAAGCGATTAAAGTTGCTTATCGATAGGACCGCGACTGGAGGTTGTACACTCAAGTCCTAGCAACATCACGTAGCCTCCACGCTTAATTGGCAGCTGCAAGCAACTTCACTTCATTAGAAATAACTATCCCAAGGGATGATCCGCTGTCCTGAACGCGGAATGAGCCCTGGGAATCACGGGGCGTCGAGACGAGGCAACGTCCACCTGTACCCGAGGCCTACAGCTATTATCCAGAGCTCCGGTCACGATAGGCGACATCCAGGGACGTGTACGAATGAAAAGGGAGCCTTGTACCCTTGCAGTCGATATTTACTGCGGATGAACGCCTTTTGATGAGTCACCCGCAGGCGTGGCTAACGAATCGTACCTCGCCTCGTAACGACTGCCCTTGCCTCTACATCATCTGCGCAACCGTCTCACCAACGTCTTTGGGTTTATGCGTCATTACATCCTAGATGCGCCAACAATGTATCAGCAACTCGAGCGAGCGCGGGAGTGCGCTGAACGTGATCTAAAGCAGTAAGTACTGCGACAGCCGTCAGCTTCCAAAATTAATTACAGCCATAGAGCCAGCCTCAACTGCAAACTTCACCTCCGGAATACCGCATCATCCGAGGATGGCGTGGATGAGAGGCTGCGTCGCTATGACCACTTGACAGATGTTTTACACGCAGCCATTATTCGCTACACGAATGCTGCAAACATGGACGTCGTCGCACGTATTTTGACATTACCACGAGAGCTGCGGGACAACATCTACATGCAGTTATGGCAACCGGACGAAAAACACGATCCGACTCGCAGTGTAATCTGTTGGTGGGAACTGTTCCATGAGCCTTGGTTCAGCATAGACCACGATCCCGACACACCAGCAGGGTTATCAATGCTGTACATGAACCTTCGACCGCAAGTAATTGCCTATGTACGAACTGCATGTGAGACAAACACTGACTTCGTACACCCATCTTTAGGCCTCATTTCATCGACAAGACTTTCGTAGGACCCGTGTTCGCTAAAGAGGCCCTCAAGCTATTCCAGGATATCGTCGGCAAAGACCTGCGCCCAGTTGACGACAAGGATCCCGTAGCTGAATGCCTATTGCTCGACACTTCCGTGGCGGACTTCGTGAGGAGAGACGCATTTGGTGTTGGATTTACCATGGAAGAGCTGGCAAGGAATTTGGATCTGCGTGTGACCTTCCAGTGTGACGCGCTGACTGACAGCGAATTCTCCGAGATTCAGGAGAGCAAGACACACGATCAAGGCTCGCGCACGGCGGATGCAACGGCTTATACACGAGAAGACTATCTTTCAGAGATCAATGACGGCGTCACGGCTTTGCTGGACATTTCACACACTGAACGTGTTACTACTCACAACGAACACCGTCGCCACATGCAGACCCGAGCCAGAGTTGTTACCTTGGCTATACGACAAGAAGAAGACTTGGGCCCGGGCTGGGATCATGGTTCGCTGTTCCTGAAACTTGTCGCTCGCACCTACCATGGGCTGAGAGCCAAAGGCTTCGTAGTCAAAGTCGAGTATCACAGCGAAGAGATCGATCTCAAGGTATTGTTTGAGGATGACGTCTGGACTTGGACGGAAGATGAATGGGAAATCAACCTCTTTAGAAAGAACATGATATCATACGTACAAACGTCCGGCAATTCACCCCAGAGGTACGTTTGGGCACAACTCAGGGACCATCTGTTTCGACACACAAACCAAGACGATCTCACCGCATGATTGTACGACTGCGTGCGATGAATATAGAGGCATCAGGTGTGCATCGAAAGCTCGGGATAGACTTGGAAAAGGGCCATTTCGCAGGTCTGACATACGCCTGGCCAGCCAAGAATGGACCCGCCACGTTGATGCCGACGCATGCCAGGTATTTTTGATTCAGTTCGTCAGCTATTCTGCTTGGATGGTGAGTCCGCATCCATCCCCGGCTCCTGCATTTCGCCCGACAAATCTCCACTTCCGCCCACACTACCTCCATCAACCTCGCTGCTCACACTACCCCTACTTTCTCCAAACGTCGCAGCAAACTGCACAAGCATATTACCATGCTTCACGCTATCAACAATGTCTCTCGGATCCACACCAGCTCTGATTCTCGCCAGGATCTCACTCGCTTCCTCATCCGGCAGCGACTTGAGCATCTCGAACAACTCTTCCAGGTCTTGATGTTTACGTTTCGACTGAGTGTTCTCTGTTTCCGTGTACTGGCACACGGAATCGCGGGACGTGCATTCACTGCAACTGGGACGGTCGCCGTTGCACTATGGGTTCAAAAGATCAGAAGGCTACTTTGCTGATGTTGCTTTATATACATGCAATGTACTTGGTCTGTCGGTACCTTGGTTTTACGACTTCTGCAGGCTGCACAAGCTAGAGAAACGCGAGCTCGCTTCGGTTGCGATGGTGGAGCCTCGACTCTCGGTGAGGCTGCAGGGAGGAGAGGGCGTAGAGGGCGTGCCGCAGCACTGTCGCCGGAAATAGCTGGACTGGTCTGTTGCGGTTGCATTACGCACGAGACGGCGCCTAACAGGTGTTGCTTCCTTCTTCTGCTTAGCAGAAATCTGCAAGCAATCAGCCAGTCCAAGGGAAGGGGTGGCTTCAAGACAGATTCCTACGCGTGCATAAGGAAGGGAGGATAGCATACAAACAGTCGGGGGCAAAAAAGGTGTGAAGAATTGAGAAGTGAAAGGGAACCGGAGAGTGCACAGAAAGGCACACACCATTCCAAAGGGACATTCGGAAATTGGATTGACTGTACTTGTACAACTAAAGCCAACTTGGTTTATCAGAAAACAATACGACTCACCCTCGCAAAACATCAATATTACCCACTCGCTCCGCCCGCTTGCGGACCAAACGTCTTCTCGATTCGAATTCCTCAATCTTGCCACAGCTCTTGCGATCCCTCACGGATATGTAAGAACGTCGCTAACCACGCTATCCGCCGATCGCGTGGCCTGTAGCGTTGCCTTTCGCCACCGGGTCATGGACCCTGCATACGCATTGTTGCTGATGAACTAAACCCGAAGAGTTTATTATGGGGGTTTCACTTCTTGGTCGCCTCAAATGCGATTGTTGGGATGGGGTAGTTCCTGGTTATGGGTTTTTCGGTAATGTTAGCTGGTAGTTTGGCGTGTGGGCAGTGCGGTCCGTGGAAATGGGTCGGGGTTGATTTGCCCGATGTCAGTTGTATTGGCCGGTAGGTGTGGGTGCGTGTGCCGCAGTGGGGTTTTGAACTACCAGGTACTGCGACTACTACTCATGGTGTTGTGGTATATCGCCGATTGTAAGTAATCTTTGCGACCTTCTGGTACTGGCGAGGGTGTGTTGGCGCTGATGCTAGGTTATAAGCGCCGGTTATAGGCATTTGCTTCTGCCTTGCACTGCCTAGTCATGACATGAGTTTTCATGGGACTTGAGACACTACACCTATATCCGCAGTTCGTTCTAGCTTTCTGCTAGACTAATCTTACACCCTTCTCGGATGACAGGCTTGGTTCGGATCGGAAGCTGCTGATCTGCAAGACCGAAACCACAGCTCGCGAGATTTACCTACCTAGTTGTTGTTCCCGCCGCCAGTGACACAAACAACGAGAAGGATGCATGCACAATAGATTGAAACCGGTATCATCTAGACAAGAAGACTCCAAGCTGCAAGCACCAACAATTCCAGATCCACTACAACAAAGTCTCTCACCAGCATAATCGTACCAGCAACACCCCTTTCAATCACCACCTGCATCATGCTCTGCCCACCACATTGGCCACACCCACGGAATCCGAATCCGAACCAATCCCCTGCGCTGATCCACACCCATCTCAAACAGGTAATCCAATTGCGTCAAAGAAAAAAGGTGAACCCATCCCACACCAGCGAATTGTTCCGCGGAGCATCGCCCCAAATCGCGATCACTGTCCTACTCCCAAGACCTCAATCACACTACGCGAGGATGCCGCAATCGGTTCGGGAGACACGTTGGGCCAATGAGGAGCTAAGATTGCGCCGGAACGACGCCCTAGTGGAGCGCGGAGGTTCGTGCCGCTCTTCTCTCACAGACCCAAGGCGAGGGGAGCTAGGGCCAGGGTGGAGTTTGCAGAAGTAGAATGTGGGGACTGTTGTGGCCTGTTTGTGGGCCGATGGTTCATGGGTTTCTCGATGTGTTTGTCTTCGTAGCGTGATGTCTGCGATGGCGAATGCCGTGAATTGGACGGAGGCCGGCTTGGCTGCTTGACGAAGCTGGCCGCCTTGTCACCGTTGGGGTGGTACTGATTATTTGTAAGCGAGGATATCGTCGATTGTGGCCATGCTTGTGGTTTGGAAACCTTGATGAATAGCAATACTAGAAGGAGATATGTACTACTAGGGCATCTATGTTATGGTATTAGTGTAGAGCAGGCCAAGATTCCCACTATACGAGCTTTCGATTGTTCGAGTACTTCGTTGCGAATGAGCGAGTCAGTATTCATCATGGGTCGCGAGTCAACGACCTGGAAGTTTCGGCGTTACTATGCTATAGAATCCTCGTCACAGGACATGAAATATCTTCCTGCAATATTGTACCCCATTCCGCTTGACCTGAACCATCACCACCTCAATATTCAAAGTCATCATCAGCACTCGGGCCCTTGCTTTTGCTGACACTCTCCTGCCTCTGGTACATCTCAGCAATCATGCGACTTGAGCTTGCTTGATCAGGCTTCTTGTCGTCTCTCTCCTTGATGAATCGGGGGAACCTCAGACTGACGCCCTTGCCGCCACCAGACACCTCATCTGCGGCAGCCCTGTAGCGTGGAGACAGGGTTAAATCGGCCGTCTTGACTTCCCAGACATAGCGCGGCTCAAACCAGACATCGGGCTGGTCTTTGTTGCCGGTAGAATGGGTATAGAAGGGTTTAGGGCGGTCGATAACGATCTCGGAGAGCGTCTTGTGGAGAGTCTCAAGAATAGCTTCCGAGAAACCGGTACCGATGTTGCAAACAGTCTCGTACTTCTCCGTCGAGGGGTTGTAGCAGGCGAGCAGGAAGGCGCCATACCAGCTTGTGCGCTTACCCTTGCCGTAATAGGCCCCCAGGACAACAAGATCCAGAGAGTCGCCCACGCCGGCAAGATAATCTTTCTTGACCTTGAGCCAGTTCTGCGAGCGCTTGGATGGCTCATAGTAGGACTCTGGTCCGTCCAGCATCTTTACCATGAGGCCTTCGCAGCCTTCCTTGACGGAGTCTTCAAGAAGAATTTGGATCTCTTCCAGCTCGTTGGTGTTGCCAAACTTGGCGAGTGCAAACTCTCCTTCAACAGGTATGAAGGCTTCATTGAGATGTTCACGACGCTCACGGAAAGACTTGGTCACGAGAGCCTGCGATTGTTAGCGACGATGCGGTAAGTAGAAATCAAGAAGCTTACCTCGCCGTTCAAGTAGAGGAGATCGAAAGCGAATACGCAGACCTTGACCTTCACGTCCTCGACCTTGACGTCTTTCCTCTTTCGCGTCATGAGCTGTTGGAATGGCAACACCTTCTTTTCCACCATGTCCCAAGCAACCGTCTCGCAATCAAGAACGAAGCTTTGGGTGCCTTCCTTGACCCAGGTAGGCAGCTTGGCCAGAATATCAGGGTACTTTTTGGACAAGTCTTCCGAGTTTCGTGAGAAGATATTTGAAACACCACGGTCGCTCTTGCCGGCTGTAGGAGCAGCAGTCGCCAGCTCCATTTTTGCGTCGTGAGAGACAAAGTGTATTTGAGCACGCTCGCCGTCGTATTTGTACTCGCACGTGAAGTCCTTGCCTTCAAAACGATCCAAAACTTCTGTGATTGACTTTGTTGGTTTGGCAAGCATAGGTTTGAGCGGTACACCAGGCTGCAGGCGACAGTTCTCTCGTAGGTTCATGATACCGTGCTCAAGCATAGCGGGTATGATGACTTCGTAGCTGGGAAGCTCACTGTAGACGGTCTTCAGCGTGGCCTCGGCCTTTGCCAAGTCTTCAGTCGATGTCGTCTTGCCCTTCTGTGACATCTCGTGGAAGATCATAGCTTGCGCGACAGCGACTACCACAGTCTTCTCAGCAAGACCCAATCGAAGCTTTCCCTCTAGTGTCCGGACGATGAACTTGGCTTCGCTAGGTCCACCCTTGTCCTTTTCAATGTCAACATGCTTGCCCGAGTTGTGCGCATCAGCTGCCGATAGAAGCTTCTTGATACCGTCCACCTTTCGTCCTTGAGCACCTTGTCCTTCAACAGTAGCAATCCCCATGAGGCCCTTGCGTACGCCTTCTATTGTCAAAGCCTTGGGCTTGAACATGGTAGGCTGTTTGGATCGACTCTTCGCTGCAACAAGTCCAAGATCACCAATCTCGTTCTGGTCGCTCTTGATCTGTTGTAGGTTTCGACCAGTACTCTCGGAGACAGCCTTCATGATCAGAGACTCGCCGATACCGAGCTCGATGCCTGCGTAGTCGGCTGCGAGCTTGTTCACCATGAGCATGACGGTTGGGAGCATGTCAGATGGTGTCAGTCGCAAGACTTGGCGGAGGAAGAGCGAGCAGTGGGCGAGAATCTCCAGGCGCTTCGTCGTCATTTCGATCTTTGAAAACGTTGTGCAGAGTGCGGCGTATGGCACTGGCTCACCCGGTTTCCAGTCAGGATATGGGTCCTTGGTGTTGGACGAAAGCGTTGTCTGAACCTTCTTCCTCGCCTTGGTCTTGACCTCTTCTGGCTCCTCTTCGGAGCTCACAATCTCTTCCTCTTCCTTGTTTGAGTCGGCATCATCCTCGGGTACAGGTGACGATTTCGCCTCTTTCTTCTTGCCCTTCGCGACCTTCGCCGGTGCTGACACTTCCTCGTCGTCGTCCTCTGGTGTTGCAGCTTTCGGTTTAGCAGCCGCCTTCTTCGACTTTGCTGGTGCTTTGTCTGCCTTTGGCTTCGCAGCTGCTTTCTTTGGCTTCTCCTTCTCCTGCGCTGGCTTTCTCCGTTGTCGTTTTGTGGGGGGTTCTTCTTCGGACTCCTCCTCTTCCTCTTCTTTTATTTGTCTCTTCTTCCCTGTGTCGGAGGTTGTACTATCGACTTCCATCGCATCGTCATCCGCCTCTACCTTCTCCTTGGCAGGTGCCCTGACGTCTGCGTCTGAATCGACTTCGTCATTCTCTTCTTTCTTCACCTCTTCTGGCGATGACTTAGGTTCCTCTTTGGCTTCTACGTCTTTCTTTGCAGGCTTCGGCCTCGTGGAGAAGGAGAGTTTCGATTGTTGCTTCGCTGCGTCGCCGTTGGGTTTCCCGAAGAACTTTCTGTAGAGACCGTAAGCGTTGTCCAATTGGCTTGTAGGAGAATTCCAATGCCGTCGCCGCACCCTAACGTAGTCTGAGAAGACTTTACATACCCGAGAGTGGCCTGCTTCGGAGCCATGGCTACGAAAGTGCGAGTGTCGTGTGCGCCACCAGGCTGCTGAGGGCAATTGTGGCGTAGAAAGATGGAAGACGACTGCAACAATCGGATTGAGGGCGCTGACTTTAAATGGAGTCGTGTTGTTGAAGTGCAACAGGCAGCGAAGCGGAAGGGCATGGTGTTCCAGGCGGCAGGCGCGTCCACGGGTATCAAAGCGCGCCTCCTACGCGCTTGCCAAACGCGAACCTCGAGCGAGCAGACCCTTGCTGATATCGCGTTCACGGGAAAACTGAACAAGTGCCTTGCAGCCTACATTAGTGTTGGAAATACACTGCTGTGAGATGCAAAGGCAATGTAGTTCTCTTAGCTTTTCTGTCTATAGTTGTGCTTTGCAGAGGTAGCTGTCCTATTTTCCCTTGGATGGGGTGCTGACATCATTACACGCCATGGACTAGGCGGCATCTCCAGCATTGACATCTGCAACTTTGCAGCTCTACAAAACACCGTGTATACTAATATTAACCGTTTTCAAGCTGGCGAACTACTTCTGGAAACGTTCGGAGCCGTCTACCTCTACCACCCCGTCCCAGCCCTCGTCGCCGCCGAAAATGTCGAAACCATCTGCGGCACCTCGCCTCACGCCACAATTTTGCTTCAACCAAACCGCACTGCGAGGTCAGCACTCCCATAGACTTGCTAGCCAGCTCACTAACTAATGCGCAAGTCGGCTGAAACAGACTTCCTCCGCATATCACGCGGTGCAATCGACGACTCCATAACACAGAACCTCAACGCCCTCCTCACACCCGCACAACGAGGCTTCGACCCGACTTCTACAAGCACACGACAGCTACCGTCGCCTGATCACGGTCGGTCGCTACAGCCAGAGCAATGTGAGGGGTTCAAGGAGAAGGTGCTGTTCCCGAGCTGGGCAGTGCGATCAGATGTCTTGGACTACTGCGCGGGTGTTGCGACATCGCCAGACCCAGACGATCCGGACAGTGTACTACGGCAGATCGAAGACGCCAAAGCGAGAGAGAGGACCGTGGATGAGCGATTAGATCCATACTCGGGGAGCTACTTCCCACAGGAGGCGAGGACGGAGAGCTTGGCCATGCTCATGCGCAATGAGAGGGCAGTCGAGAAAATTATACGGATGAGGACGTGGAGTATGCTGGGTGAACGGTGTGGCATTACGAGCGAGTCTGCTGAGGTGGCGTTCGACAAGTGGAGGGACACACCACGGTGATGAGGTGGACTTGTGTAGACGGTGCATAGATACATAATGTGGCAGAGCATATAATCTCATCTCATTGCATATCTAGACGTGGCCATGCGGTCTGAGCAGAGAACGTGATGTGCAGCCAGCTACAGGGCCGTTCCTGCGCCATCGAACGCGGGCAGGGCGATATGCACAGCCAAGTTTAACCCCGATATACCCTACATGTACCTAGGTAGCAATGCATCGCTGATGGTAGCTTGAGCGCACTCTGGTATCGCGTGTCTTTGAAGCATAACGTCTCTCTCAAGTCGCAACGCGTTGAGCTGAGATGCCCCACAAAAACTTCGGAAAGTTCTGCGCAGCATCGTAACATCATGTTTGCGCGATAGACAAGACAGCATCATCTCAGCGACCAGACTCTGATGAGTTGAGCGCCGAAGCCAGAACTGAATCACAAACTGCACATTCACAGACAAGAGGTGTCCCACACCGTCCCACAACTCCAATCCATCTTTTCACGGATAATTGCAATTGGTAAGGATGACGGGCGGATATCGATCTACGGGGCCGGGAACGGAGAACTGTCCACAGAGAAAGGAGGGACAACTCTCAGCATGCCACTTGCGTGGAGCCACGATAATATACATAGGATGTAGATTTCCTAACTGATGATGGAGAAACAGAACGAGGGACGGAGGCGTGCGTGGTTTTGTATGTGGTGCCAAGGAGCTAGAGTGGGGATTAGTCAGCGCTGCGCACAGAGTATTGCAGGTTTGGATGGGAAAAGTTCGGTGGTGGGGCGCAAGGCGGGAGAGGTTGGTAGAGTGGATGGTTGGCCGTGCGAGGTGAAAATTCGAGATGGGAGCGCGGATATCAGGCTGCAACGGGATAGCTTGTGTTCACAGTGAAGGTCGAGACTTCAGTGACGCCATTCAAGTTCATCGCATGCGCAGATTCAGCGTAGAGATCAAGGCCCAATCACAGTATGGTTTCACGGCAAAGACAATATTTATGGGTTCATGCATGCATTCAAGCTAGCTAGACCCATTGTTCGTTCCATCGAGATTCCGTAAGATCGTGATTCGTGACAAGCCGTCTTTCGACAGCTCACCACGACATAACCCAGCAGACGTAGCGACCAACTCTCTAGTAGAGGCGCTTGGGGGGGCTCATGGTGGCCTTGATGGTCAAGGAGCCCACGTTCTGCCATCCCTTCTTAAGCAGCGAGACGAGGTAGTTGATGGCCAACATGATGTTACCGATCAGCTCGTCCTCAGTCATGCCAACGTTGCCGATAGCGACACCCATGCACAGAACCTTCTTCAACTGGAACTTGATGGTGGACTTGACTTCGTTCATCTTGTTGGCGAGGTCCTCAGCGTGCGAGACGGGTGTGGGGAACTTTCCGGCCTTGGAGAGACCGGGTCCGAGGAGACGGGGAATCTGCTTGATGAGGGCGTCGGAGGCAACGAAGGCGTCGTACTTCTTCGCGAGCTTCTTGATGAGCTTCTTGTTCTTGTTGAGCTTCTTCAAGTCCTGTGGAACTGTTAGACATGTCTAGCGAAAGACTTCGGGGGATGCTTACATCAGTGCTCATGGCATCGACACCATGGTGCTTGGCACGGTCAATGTCGTGCTGGTCACCGAGAACGCAGATGCTCATGCCTGGAACTTGTTAGCATGCGCTCTCTCATCTGCGCACCGATATCGACTTACGAGGGCGGGGAAGGGTGGGGAGCTTGATGGTTCCGGAGAAACGCTTGTCACGCTGGGGGTCGTAGTTCTTGAGGCCGATCTGGAGCTCGACGGTCTCGAGGAAGTTCCTCTTCTTGGTCTCGTTGGAATACTCAAGGAGCTGTTGAACGTTCGTACGAACGCCGGCGACAGAGATTTTCGACATGTTGGCTGATGTGTCTCCCAGAGGATATCGTTTCCTTTGGTGGCTCTGTAGCGGTGGTGGTTGAAGAAGAGAGAAAAGTGGCGGCGGATTTGTCGCTTGACTGTGGCCGTTTCGCCGCTAGCGAAGTCTACGCTAGTCCGCTTTGGCCCGACTGATGGCAGTCACTTTCCAAGGTTGACATGGAAAATAACATCTCGCCTTTGCTCATGTTCTCTGCATTCAAATATTGCCGTCAAATTGTGTCTTAAAGGGATACGTCACATGCCATTCCACGCATACCCCAGACGGGTTTCATTGAATACCTTCATGTCACTTTTGGCAGTCACAAAGGATACATCACGACTAGCTTGCCCGAATATCGATGAAGTATGCTTCGCATTACTCGCATGCATGGAAGAAATAAGATATGATACTATACACATGACTTTTCTTCCCAGAATCCGCGCATTGATGAGTGCACTACGCCATGCAATGCCCGAAAACTCCTCGCCATAACCATGAGAGTAAGAAGAACAAAGTCGACAAACAAAAGTTAAAGGAAGTAGCATCTGCCCAAGCACAGTGTTGCTACGGGGTATCCCGTGTGAGAAACCCTAACGCCGTATCCGCCGCACCATTTTCGTAAGCCCAATCCGATCGCAACTGAGGGGTATGTCGTCCACGCGTACTGCCGCGCCAAATGAAGCAAAAGCCGAAGCTAGAAATATACAAAAGGCGAAGGAGAGGTATTCAAGATCATCGAAGGTACCTGTGCCAGATGTGCAGAGAAGGTGTTTTGTGCTCCCCTTTGCATGTCTCCTAGTGCATGAGCTGCTGGTTGTTGGCGGCATCGACGACGTTGTCAGAGAGGTTGATCAAGAGTTGAGCAAGACAGCGCTTAGTGGCTGCGTCGTCTCGAAGAACAGAGGAGAAGGTGGCGTCACGGAGAGGCTCTGGTAAGCACTGGCGAAGCGCCTCGCGAGCACGAGCGTTGTCGCTCAAGCTGGCAAAGTTAGTCACAAGTACAAAAGACGGACATGGAGTGTGCATACCGAAGGAAGCACCTGACGACGTGCTTGAGCAGGCGAACAGTTTGCTGCTCCACAAGTTGGTTGACCATGTTGCTGAGTACGGTGCCGACAGCATAAAAGCGCTCGTAGGTCTGACAGATGTAGGCAAGACCGATGTCGTCTAGCAGGATCTTCTGAACGATGAAGATGGCCACTGTCTTGCTGAGCTCCGAGCCAGTCTCCATAATACGCAGGCAAAGCGGGATGATCTCAGTTGTGAGGAGGAAGTTGATAACTTCACTAGAGTCGTTCTTCACCAGAGCGCCAATGACACCGAGAGATGTAAGACGCAGGTATTCGAAAGGCCGCGACTTGGACGTTGTGTTGAGGAACGGGTAAAGGAAGAGCGGGATGTGCGCTGTGGGTGCATTAGCTACGTCTCCTCAGTGCGATGTCTGACTTACCGCTCAAGAATAGGCCGCGAGTTTCGGTATGCGAAGCGACACACTGGAGAAGCGCAAGAGCGTTGCATACACGGTTAGAAGCAGCAGCGGTCAATTGCGACGGGTTGAGCAGAGGGTAGACGGAGATGATCTCTTGGAGGAGCGAGGCCATGACACCTGGAGTCGTTAGTATCCCGTCGCATTCTCGACAACACGATACGCGTACCGAAAGAGTGCCAGAGGATCAGAGCCAACTCAGGAACTTGCTCTCGCTTCTTGCTCAATTCCAGAAGAGCAGCCTCACGCGTGGCAGGCTTCATGAGCTGGGCTATCCACTCCAAGACGCGCCTGTTCTCCTCTGTCATTCCGATATCGGTGGTCTGGACGTCGTTCGCGGGGCCGCGGGGGACGGCGTTGTTGCCGGGAAGGGTGGTGCCATTGCTGGCGGCGAGTTGTTGGTGGTACTGTCGCTGGGCAGCCGCCTGGACGGCCTGGGCCTGTTGTTGTTGAGCGTGCAGCTGGGCGGCCTGGGCTTGGTGTTGTCCGTGCTGGCCTACATGGTGTTGCGGTTGCTGGTGATGGCCATGGGCTTGAGCTTGAGCGGGCCAGTCGCCGTACTGCTGCTGCTGCTGCTGCTGCTGTTGCGCGAGGAAATGTTGCATTGGCCGCGATTACCGACAGGTTCGTATTGATTGTGGGGTGGAGGTAAGATAACAAGGTTTGCGCGACTTTATATGGTGAGGCGGCGATTGCTTGCGAGATCACGCGGTGGGGAAATCGGACGTGGTGAGTCTGGCAGCACTCGAGAGCACTCATGGAGTCGCGAAACACCCCGCTAGCGCCGGGGCCTTCCACGGTTAGTCAGCTATTTTTGGCGTCATGCTTCTTCAGTAAAGCAACTATCTCTACATTCTTTCACCTCATACAGAAAAAACGCTGAAAAGGTCTGAAGACTACATTAAGCTGGAACTTGCAAAGGAGGTCACTTGACGCCAACGTAGGCTTCAGGCTGTGCAGTCCTTACCTAGGTTAACGTGCTTTGTAGCAGTGGCGCTGTAACCAAGACTCGTTATAGCACCTGCTCGCCAATGGCTCCATAACTGTCCGAAGACGAGCTGTAACATATGCGTGACGAGTACGGAGCATAGCTCGTAGATGGCCCGCCTTTTAGTAGACAATATCCCGAGGAACAGCTTAACCCAGCGGAGATCATCCATTCTAGGACCAAACAATACTATGCATCTTGTAAGACCGACCGCGGAAGGTGCAAGAAACTCAACACAGATCGACCCAGCAAGAGCAAGAAAAAGACCCAAACCTCCTAGAGCCTACATGTACCTTAGATTATCTCCTTTGCATATTTTCATCTTAATGCAAGCTGCAAACCTGTTCAGAGTTTTCCTGGTATAAAGTGATTGTGCGAGTGAATCAGGCGTCGACATCTACAATGAGTTGACAGATCTGTGCTTCTGCTAGACATCCGCGGATCCATCAAAGACGCAAGATCTCAGTGATGAGATTGTCGAACAGTGCAGACGTCGACTTTGTTGTGGTAAGGATTAAGTCGTGACGCAATTGTCGAGGATCCAATATTGGTAATGGTAGGTATGTAGCGCGTGCTTGGTCGTGCACGTATCTGATCAACGTATCTGCGATACGCGACACAGGTTGTCATGGATTTGACTGTCTGAGACTTCATCTCCTCCTCCTGACAAGACGTTCTGGTACAAGCGATATCGATAGCAACGATGTAGTGCAGATTAATGATGATTCCCAAGAGCCGCAGGGTGGTACCGGTATGTCCGATATATCCTGGCCAAAGGCAGGCGCTTCTGAAGGACTTCAGGGGCTATCTGTACCAAACATGGCAAAAGGTGTCGCACCGGCAATAGAAACGGCCTCATCCTGTCAGCTCCGTCGTCTACCTGTCAACACAGTGCTTGCTAACAAGGAGTTGATGTCTGATCCAGACGGAGGAACCAGCCCACGCTCACCTGCATCCGAACCTATTCCATCACCTCCACCCCCATCGCCGGCGCTGTTGTCCAACAACTGGCGCACAGCAGCTCTTCCACAAGACGCCTCAACAGCACATCCACGCCCCAACTCATCAGATGGGAGGGGCTATCCCAAATGATGAGGGTTCTGATGTCGGAAGACACTGCGGGCGAGCACGTTGATCTGTAAAAAAAACCGAACAGGCCTGCAGCTTACATCAACAGGAAAACATGCAAAGTAGGTGACCTAACGTCGATGTAGGCTCTAGACCTCTTTAGCTTTTGTCTTGTATGAGGTGCAAGCTCCATCGTGCCTACCTTCTACGATGGCATACCCGTGTAGTGATAGACCTGCATGCAGACAGCCTCACCATGGTAAAGCCACTGAGGCAGCTCTGTGTTGCTAGCATTTGCACCGAATTCACAGCAAGGGCCCAGAGCGAACACACTCCACAAGCATAGTCAGAAAGCCAATCAACATTTATGTCACGAGATCCAAAACCATCTCGTGTCATCTACTACTCCCCGCTCTCACCCTACCAAAGAATAACAGAAGAATAAACATATGAAATTCGTGGGTGTCTTCACCCTTAAAACGGTGCTTCCAGCCAAACCAAACCCTCCCCACACTAAAAGAATTACAATTGCACATAACAAAAGCCCCCTCGTAGAAGTGAACCATGCTTACCAATCAATGCCCGCGAAATAATCAAAAGAGAAAACGACTAAACCCCTTCTTCTTCTTATCTGTACTCGAACTATCATCAATCAAAGTCTTAGCTCTGATAGGATAGTCTGAGCCATATTCTTGTACTGCCATGTACCCCCATCCACTTTCTTAAACTGGATGCCGTGCAGTGTTAGCAAGGGGACCTTGACAATCAGAATTTCAAACACCAGACTCATGCTAGAGCCCATGTCGCTCTGCACCTGCGTCGATGTTTCGCCTGCCGCTAATGCGCGTCTTGGTCGTCGCTCGTCCCGTTCTTCGCTGCCGTCAGACTCGTCGGTATTCGTGTAGCTTTGATCTACAGGCGATGGCCGTGAGCGCGATTTTGGTGTCCCGGGTGCTCGGTGGTTGTCTCGGAACTCATCACGATCTCTGTCGCCACCCATGAAGCCCCCAAAGCTAATCTTTCTCTTGTGCCCTCCACTCGGTGGGGAAGCTGGCGAGTCCATGGGTTTGTTCATGTCAATGCTAGGTGCATGTCGACATCGGAAGCCACCTTTGACTTCGGTCCACTCAACACCCAGCTGGTCGAGCACCCTTATTAGATCATCCTGAATGATAGGAAGGGGCTTGGTGCTTGTCGTTGAGACGCTGAAAAGACCTTTGAGGAACACAGGCTTCACAGCATCTGGACTCCGACTAGCTTCCGCTTGCGCTTCTGCAAGCTCTGCATCTGTCTCTTCGGGTACATTGGCTTCCTTTGCTGCCTCCCTCTTCATCCTCCTCGCTTGAATGCTTTCTCTTCGCGCATGGCCCAGCGATTTCGCTCGGGAAGCTTGCATGGGCCGTGGGCTCGAAGTGAGATCGTCAGAAGCAGCATCGTTGTTTGGTCGAACTTTGTTCGCGCTCAACTCGGATCTATCTGTTCTGTCTGATCCACTCGTGGGCGGAGGGTTTCCAGGGTCTTCCGAAGATCGACCGCGTCGACTGAGTCGTCTCCGGAGATCAGCCGAGTTGACGCTGGTGGAGCGACCGAGTGCCTTGAGTTTCCGCGCAGCGCTGTTGCCAGTGCCGGGAGGTGATAGTAATTCGGGTTGATTGTTGGCGCTGTCTGGAAGATACGAGGCAGAACCTCCTTCGCGACCGCGTGGTCTTCGAATGCTGAAGCTCTTTCTTGGCACGGTGGCTGGCACTGGGGCCGGTGCGGGTTCGGCGGGACTGGAAATTGCGACTGCTGGAGTTGGTGGAGGCAAGGGCTCAACGGTCCGGTCCTTCTCATGACTCCTGTACTTTCTGGTACTGAAGCGGCGCAACAGACCTACGGCAGCACCCTCTTTCTTCGGTTGCTCAACCTGAGGCGGCAACACTGGGGGCGGGTTATTTAGGTCGACTCGTTTCAGACCTTCGGTGATGTCATCTTCACCGTGGGTCCTTGCTCTTGGTCGCGACCTTCCACCTGTGGGCTTTTCGCCAGCCATCTCGTAGGCAGCTGAGTTGGTGTATGCCGCTGGTGGCGGCGGAAGATCTGGCATCTTCAAAGGTTTTTCGTCCGGCTCCTGGGGCATGGCAACAGGACCTGGGTTTGCTTCTTGCCGTTCGCGATCTCTCTTCTCCTTCACCAAGAAATAAACTGAAAGGAGAGGACTGTATGCATTGACCGGATCCATTCCCCGCTGGATGTCCTCGGATGACGAGGCAGTCAACTGCTCTCGACTTCCGATTGAAGTGCGTCTTTTGTAAAAGTCGAATATGCCCTTCTTCTTCTCCGCTTCTGGTGTTTGTGCGGTCGCCTTGCGGGCGGCTGTCCGCACGGCGCGTTGGTACTCCTCTGACTGAATCACGTTGGTCAGTTGCGTGGTGATGTACTCCGTTGTACCGAAGTCGAATCCCTGCATCTTCTCAATGATCTCGCTGTCCAGAGGCAGTTGCACGGGTTCTCTGTGGGGCAGGTAGTTTTCAGGAGGGCTGTTGAATCCCTTGGTAAGCCAGGGATGGCTCATGATCTCCGAGAGGGTCAGTCGCTGGGTGGGGTCAGTTTGCAGCATTCGGTGGATGAGGTTGCGGCATTCTGGTGGAAATTAGCTCAGTATGGAGTTGTAAGTCGGCGTAACATACCTGCGGACAGCCATGGGGGATAGTCGACATGACCCTTCTTAATCTTGGCATGGAGCTGTGGCATGCTCTGGTCATCGAACGGCACCTTGCCGCAGACCAAGACGTACAGCACAATACCAAAACTCCAGACGTCGACCTCCGGGCCAGTGTATTGTTTGGCCTGGAGAAGTTCGGGGGCGGCAAAGTACAGACTTCCACAGAATGTCTTGAGCTGATTCCTAGGCGAGAACAAGTTACTCAGTCCAAAGTCAATAATCTTGATGTCGCCCATCTTGCTGATAAGGATGTTCTCAATCTTGAGATCTCGGTGGACGATGCTGTTCCTGTGGCAGTAGTCCAGGGCGCTGGCAATCTGTCGAGCGAACTTGCGCGCCTGCTTTTCCTTGAGGCGGCCGTGAGAGATGATGTAGTCGAGCATCTGTCCGCCATTGACGAACTCGAACATCATGTACCAGTGGAAGTTTGTGCGCACGACATCCTTCATGCCGCAGATGTAGGGATGGTTCAGCAGACTGACAATGGCAGCCTCTCTGGCGGTTCGTACTTCTTTGGAGTGGTCGGCTCGTTCGCGGTCGGCGGCGCTCTGGTGCTGGTCCTGGGACTGTCGCGGGACGATCTTGACGGCGGCCTGTTATGATTAGCACTTTCCTTTATCTTAACTCGACTGCGGTCGTATAGTCGCATGCCCCTCATGTAAACAACCACAGTACACACCTGCTCCCCGGTCTCGGCATTCTTGGCCAGCTTGACCTTTCCCATGCTGCCGGCGCCAATGGTCTTTCCGAGCGCCCATGTTCCGGTGCTGGGTGCGGTGATGGTGGTCCTGCGCTTGTTGACGGGCTGAGGCTGGCCCGGCCTGGCTTCGGCAGCTACGCCATTGACGGGCATTGCGGAAGTCGTCGACGCGTCAGACGCATACCGCGTGTGGCTCCGGCGGGTTTGTTCGGTGCGGCCTGGGTCTTCGCTGCGTCGTGAGGGCTGTTCGTGGGCGACGTTGCTCTGCTCGTAGTCTCGGCGGGCGACGTTGGGGAGGCCGCCTTGCTGATGGCGGCTTGCGGGGGGCGCGCGGCTGGCGGTGGGCTGGCTCTGGCTCTGGGAGCGATGGGGGCGGTCGATGGATCTGCGCGACGAAGAAGAGGTGCGCACGACGGCGGGCGATGATGGGGCGGCGGCCGACATGGTGAATGCGCTGCCTCTACCACGGTTACGCGCAACGCAGGGAGCAGATGCGGGCCTCGATTAGCACAGACGCACTGGGCGTGGAGCGAGCGCAGGGCCGCAAGCAGCAAGGCTATCGTGACAATGTGGAGAGATTACTTTGTTGTCCTCGGTGGGTACTGCGGCGTAAGGGTACAAGAGGTTAGGGGCCGGTAGATGGCAGTCGCCAAACTTGGCACCGGCGTGTTGGTAGGCTGGTCTAGATAGGCGTCTGCTGGGACGGATGCAGAACACGGGTTACAGCAGAGAGATGCAGCATCGACGTCGAGAGAAGCATGTACTGCGCCCGCCCGAATGCATGTGCTGTGTTGTTATGGCTATTTCTGGGCGGAGGTCAAACACGATAGCTCTCTCGCTCCACGCCTAGCTCGTCGCCCAACGCCAGGCCGCTGTCGTGGGGTAGGTTTTCCTTCGGGACAATGCGTCCACCCTGTTTCTGCGGTCCTCCTTGTCTTAATTCATACCTGTCAAAGAAATACCTCAGGAGGCACGCTTTTCTCTTTGTCGCTGCCTCACTCTCTCTCACAAGATTGCCGTCCAGCTCTGTCCATTGATCAGGGTCTCAACGAGCTTAGCCGGACACCAGCCTTGCTTGCTCATTAGGCCGCTCGACCCAGGCGCGGCACTACATCATCGGGCCCACTCTGCCTACTAACTCCTTTGTCTTAGTCCAACGGCAGGCAGTCCAGTCACTTGAGCTGAGCGCTGCGAATTCTACCGACACGTGAAACTCATACCCGTAGACAACTGTGCACTTTATAGTCCCCGTGCGGCTTGTTGAGTTGGCTACCGGACGTGGTCCGACTGCGCTTGGTCGCTGGGTAAGCGTCCCTCAGCCAATAGCATCGCGGCTGATTAGTCACCCATCGGCCGCTTACTCGTGATCCGCTTCAACTTTCCCTCGCTTGGCTGGTGACTGCTTGACTGCTGGACGAACCTGGTCTACGGATTGCGTTAGCCAAATCTGGCTCTAGGAATCTGGTCCCGAAACAACATCTCACGACCTGCGCAACTCCACTCCCAATATCTATCACCATGGCATACAAGCGGCCGCGCGCGCCTTCCCCGACTAACGCGCAAAAGCGCTCTCGCGGCGGACCGACAACCTACATCTCCCTAGGCACCGGGCTCCCCGAAGAAGAGGCCGATGATGGCGCTTTCGTGCCCGTGTGGAAGCAGACCGTGACGGACGAGCGAGGTCGCCGGAGACTCCACGGCGCATTCACTGGAGGTTTCAGTGCAGGGTAAGTTTCCGAGCCATACTTTGACGAACGCAAGACTTCTTGACTATGCTAAGATACTTTAATACAGTTGGATCTAAAGAAGGATGGACCCCGAAAACCTTCGTTTCCTCGCGCGCAAACCGCAACAAAGACCAGCCGAATGGCCCGACCCAGCGAGCCGAAGATTTTATGGACGAGGAGGATCTGGCAGCAGCAGCTGAATCGCGCCAACTGGAGACTGCGCAGAACTTTGCCGGCATAGGCGAAACTGGACTGGCGAACGACGATGGACTATTCGGGCTGTTCGTGACCCAGGAGGAGACAATGGGCGTCAAGATTGCGCAGAAGATGGGCTGGCGACGAGATCAGGGCATTGGTCGCAAGGTGCGCCGGAATGCTGACCTGGAAGATGGCACATCCGGTTCCAAGGACGATGCAGCTCATCTGTTTGCGCCTCAAGATGCTCTCATTATGACTTTGCCACGAGAAGAGGTCCGTCGCAAAGGCCTGGGATACACGTCAGAAGCCCGCCTGGGTGCTGTGGAAGAAGAGGCTGTGGATCGTCCATCCAAGTTCGACCTACATTACCTCGGAGCTCCGAAGAAGGCATCAACTGTTAAGAAGCCTGCGCTGAAAAAGTCTTCCTTTGGCGTTGGTGTGCTCAACGATACCGGCTCGGACGACGAGGACCCGTACGAATTGGGTCCGAAGATCACATTCAACAAGACCATAGGAAAGGAGAAGAAGGGGAAGAAGCCGAGTAAATTCGCCAAACCAGGAGCAGGAGAGAAGCATGTCTTTGTCTCTAAGAAGAGTTCGTCGAAAGCTTTGGTCTCACTGAGCAGGCCATCTGTAGATGGGAGATCTCCGTTGAGTGGCTTCACGTTTGCGGCCGGTCTCACCGAACTCACCAGCAAGCCTAAATATCCTCCACCGAAGATACCTCCAGGCTGGAAGTCTTCAAAGAGTGTCGCGCCAACCTCGGAGTCAAAAGACTACCAGTCTGTAGCAGACGCCGCGAAAGCATCGACACTCGACGCAAAAGGCCGTTCGGCACTTTTGGGGGAGAAAGCTTTGCCCGGAAAGTCCATCTTCGACTTCATACCCAAGGACGCCCGAGATCGGTTGGCTGCGTTATCTGGTAAAGCCGATCTGCCCCAGGGCCTGGGAGAAGCTGCTCCTGAAGGACACTTGCCCGCAAGCAAAGCCCAGCCAAAGGACTTGTGGAGCCTCGTGCCTACTCTCGATAAGAACGTGGCAGCTGCAGCACTTGCCAAGGGTGCGACGGGCTGGATGCCTTATGCTGAGGACATGCAGAAGCGTGCGCGTTATGTCGGCTTCCTGGAGTTGAAAGCAGGACTGAAGGAGGACCTGCCAGAACGAAGGGAGGGCGTATCAATCTCAGACTGGATCAAAGAACTTCAGGAGTTTGCACATGCTGCAGAAGTATTCAAGCCCACGACTGGCATTATGGCCTCCCGATTCACATCCGCGTCATCCTCAACCTTGAACGGAAATGATGGTGGAGCAGCGAATGCGAACCCTCTACGACAGCCAGCCGCAAAGCCAGAAGATCCCGCAGAGCAGGCGGCGAAGCTAGGCATGTACGGTCCCATGACTCGAAGTAGTTTCCCCTTCTACCCATCGCGACTCATTTGCAAACGCTTCAACGTCAAGCCCCCGCCAGACATGCCACCGGAGTTTGATGCTGGCGAAAGCCACTTCAAATCGCAGACGGAAGAAGCAGTATCCAAGTCGGCTATGGAGAAGTTGCAACATGAGTTTTTGACTAACGGTCCTGCGCTTCAGCGGCCGGCTTGGATGGGACAGGCGTCGGAAGCTGCTGTCCCGGCTGCAGCTATGGCTACGGAACAGAGTGGGCATGCAGCTGTGGACGTGGAGAAGAATGAGGCGCTTTCGAATGAACGGGCTTCTGAGGATGTTTTCAAGGCTATCTTTGGAGACGACGAAGATGATGAGGACTGATGGAGGACCGCATTTGCTCTCACATATTGCACCACCGAATACGTGATTGCTAGGCTTCTGGGGTCATTTGTAGGATCTATGGAGCGATGTATGATAGGGTTGAGAAGGTGCCACTTCGTAATATTGATTAAGCTCAAGATCAAGATAATGCGATCTGATGAATACATGTATGGCCAGTTTTTTTGACAACGAACTTTCCATTTACGATGCCAATAATGTCTACGAAGTTCATGAGTTCATCAAGGATGTATCGTTGATAGACGCGGTACCAGACGCAAGCGAAAATATCACCGACTCGCCGAGGCTCGGAACATGTCGTCATGACACTTTTTCGCGTGAGACCGACAGACACGTTGTTACCCTCTCACCCTAATATTTGCGGCCAGTCTTCCAGGGCTGTTACCATGATGCGTACTGCAGCTTCAAATCTCTTAAGATAGGAATTGAATACTTGACGCCTCGGCAATGTCAGATGGCGCCCGCGGAAAGCGCTCGTCGTCCTACTGTAAGTGGAAAGAGCGAAGAGCATAATTGCTATTGCGACAGCTAGCGTTTACCAGTCACTAACAATTGCGCAGTCCACTTCTTCGCCGGCCTAAACTCAGGCATCCTGTCTGCCGTCCTTCTCCAACCCGCCGACCTCCTCAAAACCCGCGTCCAACAATCCCGCTCGAGCACACTCCTCGGTACCATCCAGTCGATAGCCAGCGGACCGAACCCGATACGTCAGTTCTGGAGGGGCACATTACCAAGTACCCTGCGCACAGGGTTTGGCTCTGCTATATACTTTTCAAGTCTCAACGCGTTGCGACATAGAGCGAGTCTGGTCGCGGCGGGCAGCAGCGATGCAGCAGTCAAAGGCGCGGAGCACTCGAGCTCTCTGCCCAAACTGAGCAACACGGCGAATCTGGCGACGGGAGCCTTTGCGCGAACATGGGCGGGCTTCATCATGATGCCCATAACCGTTTTGAAAGTGCGGTACGAGAGTAGTTTGTACTCGTACAATTCGCTCTTCACCGCATCTCGAGACATCTTCCGAACAGAAGGACTCAAAGGCTTCTTCGCTGGTTTCGGCGCAACAGCCGTTCGTGATGCACCCTACGCGGGGCTCTACGTCCTCTTCTACGAACAATCGAAACGGAAACTTTCTAGTCTCGCAACCAAGATTGAAGAGACATCCGGCACCGCCACTAAGCTGTCTACCAGCACATCCGCGGGGATAAACTTCATCTCGGGTGTTGCTGCAGCGGGGCTGGGGACAACTATTACGAATCCGTTCGATGCTATCAAAACGCGCATACAGCTTATGCCCCACAAGTACGGCAATATGGTACAGGCGAGCAAGAAGATGCTTGCGGAGGAAGGTATGCGCAGCTTGTTCGATGGACTTGGTATTAGGATCGCGAGGAAGGCAATGAGCAGTGCGCTTGCCTGGACAGTCTACGAAGAGCTGATTCGACGAGCGGAGACTTTGAAGGAAGTCGTCGAGGAGAAGATATAATTACGAACTGTACGATACTTGCATAGCCGGCGTTCGCTGGCGCCGACACTCGGCTAGACCCTCTTCGCTCACATGCACATTGGAGTGTTCAAATGGAATAAACGATCTACATCTTAACGTCTCTCACGGAATACCTATCTCGTCAAAGTTCACACCATCTAATGAAGACCGAAAGCCTGGAATTTCGGACCGACCCCGACTGGAAAGGTGCGGCTGAAGAGCTGTGGCTATCGAAGACGATCTTGGGGCTGCTCTAGCCGAAAACGCGGCCCAGGGCACATGAAGGCTTACTCCGATCAGCTTGTTGGTCACGATACCTCGGCGGGTCGCACGCGAGCGGAGCTGTTTCAGGAGGCGCTGAAGCATGTAGAACATGTGTCTTGGAGCGCGCGTCAAAGGGAGATCAACGGAGTGGGAGTATCCACGAAGTTGACACTTGGAGATTGATCGGGTTACTTGATAGCAGCGCTGTACACTAACAAGGCTTACTTGATATGTCACTTCCGCCCCCAGCCTAGAGTAGATGGAGGCTTTGGCGCTTGATGGCGCTTGATTAGTGTTATTTTCGACATGCCCCACCAAACCATCACCATCCTCGTGCCGCTAGCTGGAGAGACCGAAGGATGTAGGGTAAAGCCGTCGCAAGAATCGCACACTGCAGCGCTACAACAGCGCAGAGGGGATGCAGGCATGTGGACGGCCTCCTACACTATCGTTGATAGGTCAAATATGCCTTCCGGCTGATTTGTGTTCACAAGACCGGGCGCATGAGGATGCCGCTAGTGATCAGGCAGCTTTCAGCCCCCATTCCAGCAAGAGGGGCGCAATTCCTTCAAGTTCTGCTGCAGCCGCACCTTTGCTGACATTTCCGCTTTCTTACGTTACCTTCTCTTTATACCGTGTCACCTCTGCTGCTGTGCCGCCCCCTCAGCGTCGACCCCGCTCTGTGTGTCCACGCCGCAACTGAGACCAACCCAAAGGTTTTGGATTGATTGCTCTGCTTTGTCCTCACTTGAGATTTCAGACTGAACAGTCGGGATAGTTTTTCTACTTTTCACTCCAATTTTCAGCCTCTTCGCCCACTATGCCACGAGCATCCGACTGGGATCCTGGCAACTCGACGGATGATGAGTGGTACAGGCAGAAGATCACAAAGGACACTCTGAACATTCACACCCGTCATGTTCATCCCCCCGCACCCCGACCCCCACCGCGGAGGGTCCAAGACGACGAGGTCTATCGTCCTGACTACGCTCGTCGCACGACAGAGTTTCTGGCTCCAGAAGTGCACTATACGACCGGTCTCCATCGAACTCGCTCACAAGGCCATGCGCCTGCTCCCAACGTGACAATCTACAACACCAGTCACCTGGACAACGACAGCCACCCCCATGTACGCACTGAGCAAAAGGGTCAAGACGCCAGTCCCCGTGGCCGACGCATGCCTGGTGGGTTTGAGGACCTGGAAGACAATATCGCTGCGCTGCGAGCAGACATAAAGAAGGAGCACCGTTCGCGCTCTAGGCACGAGTATGAGCATCAACGTGCTCCCGAGCCGAACTACGAAGACAAGATCAAGTTGACACTTGCCGAGCAGCGTCTTCGAGATCTTGAAGATAGACTTGAGAGGGAGCGTCAGGAGCGATACCATCATCATTCGCCAGACCGTAGTTACGAGGACAAAGTCAAGTTGACACTTGCTGAGCAGCGGCTTCGGGACGCTGAACAGCAACTCGAAAGGGAAAGACGTCATCACTCGTCAGATGGCTACAAGGATAAGGTGCAAGAGGCACTAACGCAGCAACGCCTTGAAGAAGCCGAAGAGAAGGCTGAACGAGAACGTTGGGAGAGGGAAACCGAGAGACGGGAAGAATTGGCCAGGCGCAGGGTTGAGCTTGAGTTCATCCATGATAGAAGGGACCGTGAGCTAGAAGCGGAAAACATCAAGAGAATGGAGGAGAGTATGCGTCGCGATTGGGAGTTGAAGCGAGAGAGGGAAGACCGAGACCGCGAGCGACGCGATATCGACGAGGAGAGGAAGAAAGCTCAAATCATCGCCGAGAACAGGGCGAAGATGTCCAGAGAGCAAAGGGAGGCTGAGGAACAGCGCGACAAGATGCTTGCCAAACTAGAGAGGGAGCAGAGAGAACAGGATGATGAACGCAAGCGAATACTTGCCGAGGCCAAGCTCAAGCAAGCCAGAGAGCAACGCGAGGCCGAGGAACAGCGTGAGAAGATCCTTTCTGACATGGAGAAGAAGAAGAAGCGAGAGAACGAAGAACGCGCGCGCATCATTGCGGAGAACACGGCTAAGCTTGAGAAGGAGGCACGTGAGCGTGAACTCAAGGAAAAGGCGTTTGAAGAAGAGCGCAAGCGAATCATCGCTGACAACGAAGCCAAAGTAGCTAAACAGGCAAGAGAGGCAAAGGAAGCTCAACAGCGTGCTGTCGATGAATACCAACGGAAGAAGGCCAAAGAAGAGGCCGAAGCTCAAGCAGAGAAAGACCGTATCATCTACGAGTACGAGCGCAAGAAGATTCTAGACGCCGACAAGGAGAAGCGAGCAAAGGAGGAGCTCATCATGAAGCTCAAACTTGAAGAAGAAGAGCGAAAGCGCAAGGAAAAGGAAGAATTCGACGCCTTCACGCGAAAGCAGCAAGCGGCAGAAGAAGCTGAGAAGCGAAGGAAAGAGGCCCAGGAGAAGGAGCTCGAGGAGACGATGCGCAAGCGACTCGCTCAATTCGGCTTCCAAGACAACCAGATCCAGGCGCTCGTCAACCCGGACAAGCAGAGAGAGCTTCAGGCGGGCATGATGCCTAACCATCCTCTCCATCCAATTGCTCCTCCTGCGCCTCCGCCACCACCGCACCATCACCACTCTCATTCTCACTCGCATTCTTCTTCGCATCAAATCGCTATTGCACCTCCGCCTACCTACGCCAAGGTACACAGAAGCCATCTCGACGTCGAGACGCTGCACTACTACGACATCCCCTACGAATTCGACGTTGTAAGTCCTCATCCACCAACCCTATACTCTGCTACCAAGTACTCTACTAACATCCTACCCAGAACCCCGAATACATCATCGTCCTCCGCGAAATGTCCCAACGCGAAACCGACATCCTCTTCGAGCATACCCGTCGTCTGCGCACTGGACACGGTAGCAAGTTGTTCATTGAATCGGAAGGGAGGGATAGACACGGTAAGAAGGAGTATGCTTTTGTGAGGAAGAAGTCGAGGTCTAGGTCGAGGAGTGTGGTTGGGGGTTCGTCTAGGCAGGCGAATATTAGTTTGGGAGAGATGTTTTATGGTAGATGAGGGGGTTGAGATGGGGGTTTATGATGCGTTTGTGTTTTGGAGGAGTTGGTTTCTCTTTGCTCATGACGACATATACCAATCTTCTCTCTAGGATTTTATACACATATATAGGTACCTTTGCTCGGTTGTTCTGTTATGTAGTTCTCTATGCATGGTTTTGAATTACCGTCGCTCTCGATTGGAACGCATGTTACTTAACCTATCTGACTCGCCCATACTGCTGTGTAACTCTCCGCGCATGTTCGTGCGTCTCAACGACTTCCAGCTCTTCACCGGTGTTGTGCTACGTCGATTCGGGTCTACACTTTTTGGACGGACAGTGCTGATCTTCTAATCCATTCCAGCTCGTAGACGTGTGACTTAATTTATGCCACGCGCGATCTTACCAACTGCCGCTTTCACAGAATTTGGGGAGTGAAGAGTGTAGCACGTGCGTGTGCGTCATCCATGGATCGCACCTGCCTGACAGCTCTAGGGCTGACGCGTGGGGCCCACTCACGCCTCTTGCCTCGGCATGCGGTCGGCTTCTGATCTCCGGGAACATGTCGCTCAGTTGCCGCGACACCATCACTCCAACAGACTCTCTCACACTTTCCTTCTAGCATGCGTTGATACCCCTCTTAGTGTACTTTTTCGCTTTCTATATTCGACATGGCGGAGCTTTGTGGGCCTTCAAATGCCCTGCAAAACTTCCAGAAGCACACGACCGTAGACCGTACGCTTCAGCAGGACCGCTTGGTGGGCAGACATTCACCGGCGCAGGTGTGTGGTTATACTCGAAACTTGCGCTTCGCCATCTAAACTGTAGCAGGGCTTTAGATCATCTCCGGGGCCAAATGTAGGCGCGTTAGATAACGAGTTTGAAGCCTTTCAAGCCGGCGGCCGGCCTCTTCAAACACAAAACTTCCAACCTTTCGATCCACGATTCGCGCAACCTCTTCCCCAGTTTGCGCAAGCTCCACAAGCACCCGACTGGGCGGCCGACTTTCAACGCTTGAATGTTAGCAGTCCGCCTCCACAGACGTTGCAACAACAGCGACAGCAGCCGGCGAGCGCAGCGTCAGCATGGCATCAGGACTTCTTGAGGCAGCAGGCTCCGGTCGTACAGGCGCCTGCATTACAGCAAACCCCGTATGGAGGTATGTCGGGGTACAACATGGGTGGATTTGGTGGACAAGCATACATGCAGACACCGACTTTCCAGAACGCCCAAGTCTCAGAGGTCGCGCAAGGGAAGCAGCGCGCCCAGGATGACGTACCAGCGTTCGACGAGGCGGCTTTCGAACAAGCATTTGCGCAGGCGCAACAAGACATGATGGAGACGGCAGAGGCAGAGCAAGTACACACACAGCCAGCGCAAGAGGCGCTGGATCTGGACCGGCCGGGTGAGATGGATCCTCTTCTTCAACGGATACGAGAAACGCGGCCAGGTGTGTAGTGTCCGTCTAACCAACTACGAGTGCTGACTGTGAGCTTAGCTGTCTACTCCGCCATCCAAGTCTGGAGCGAAACCGGTCTCGGGCGAACCGACGAAGCAGTAGCCTACCTCGAGAACATGGATCGCCTGGAGAAGAGCGGTACTCTGGTCCAAGATGCGAACGAAGGGAAATGGATTGTCGATTCTCTTCAAAGAATCGTAAATCGCGATGCGCCTCAAGAAGTCAAGACCCGTGCCGAGGAGCTCATCAAAGCCATCAACCAACGCCTCATGTCACAATATCCACTCGGATCACGCGTCCAGATGAGCGAAGAGCAAATATGGCAGGATCTAGAAGCAGCAGGCTACATGCGAACGCCAGAGCCGCTACAACACTTCGAACAGAAACCAGAAGAAGAGCAGAAGCAAGAACAACCGCCAAGAAACGAAGATGATGAGATGGCGGCAACAGCAGGCCGGCTGCTAGAGCGCGTAGCAGACAACACAAGCGAGAAATTCCAGAACTCACAATTTCTGGGATTAATGCGCCGCCTGCGAGACCGCGAAGTAAGAGTACAAGAGGACAAGATCGTCGAAGTTGATGCCAGCGCTCCACAATCACAGTCACAGCCAACAAACACAATGACCACACCCCAAACCACCATCTCCCAACAACCATCCCAATCCCACCCACCCTCATCAACGCAAATCCCCGGAATCGACCCCACAATCCTCTCCCACGCCGCCACCGACTTCGAAGCCCCAATCTACTACGGCGAAGAACCGCAACAACCACAGCAGTATGCCCAGCCTCCTCCTCCTTCCTCCCCACATAATCCTCTCCGGGAGTCCCTAATAGCTGATGAGATTTCAGAACAATATAGATACTACAATGTCCATGCCGCTTATCACCGGTGAGACGATGTTTACGGAGCCACGGCGTTTTATCCCAAGGCATGAGCAGGATGAGGATCTTTGGAGGGATGCTGTGGTGCCGGGGAGGGATCCGGTGACGAAGGGTAGGGGGTCTGGGTAGATTGTCGTGACTTGGGAGGGGCTTGGGGATATGCGTGGGAGATGTGATGCACAGGAGTAATCAACATATCAAGGGCGGTTGCACATAGGGCATTTAGCATTTGACCATCATCATTCGTATATTGAAAGGACAATTCTACGGGCGCAAGCTCATCTACTGCATCACTCATCAAGACCGCTAAGCTCTCAACCGACTTACTTCCATCCCCTACTCTACCTTCCCTTCCCCCACTTCTTGCTCCGCCTCTCCAACATCACCAGGCACCCAAATCCCCACCCCCTTCTTATCCACCCTCATCCCCTCCGTCCCCTGCACCTTCAACGTCTTATTAAAGTACCGATCCGTAACCTTCAGATTCGGCATAATCCAATCCCCTTCCACATTCGACAGCAAATTATACCGTACCGTCTGCCGGCTCATAGGCAGGAGATGCAGCGTCCTTAGTTTGGGTCCGCTGAAACCGAAGTCCTCGCTGGCTTCCATGGCGAGTTCGAAAGTGAGGAAGTGCATGGTGGGGTTCTCGAGGACGTAGTCGAGATGGATGAGAGAAGGAGTGGTGGGAGAGAGGTGGTGGGAGGCGAGGACGCGGGGTTCTGAGGAGGGGATTTGGATGCGGGGGATGGGGAGGGAGGATGTTACTGGGGAGGCGGTGGGGTCGGATGTGCGCTTCCATGTTATGTTGAGAGTTGTGTCGAGGGCGGTGGAGCGACGTTCTTCGAGGTTGTTCTTCCGGATATCCAGGCTGAAGCCCCATTCGCTGAGAACCTGGGGTTCCATGGGAGTTTCTGCAATGCTGGATTCTTTCGTGACGTCGCATGTTGCGCCACCGTGGATGCTGTGGACTTGGACGGCTAGGTCGCTGACGATGAGCTGTTCGTCGGCGAAGGATGCGACTTTGGCTCGTAGTCCCCATTTCTGTGCGATACCGAATGCATCGGGCGATTCGGGGTTGACGTTGCTTTCGGCCTCTTGGAGCTCGAAGTAGCTGGGCCATGGATCGGGGTGCACGCGTGCCATGAGGTCGTAGCTCGCTTCGAAGGGTGCGTTGAAGACGAGATCTGCGACCATGATCTTGGAGATGGGTATGTCGCGGTCGCTGAGGAGGTGGTATAGTACCTTGACTTCCAAGGCGTAGTCTGCTGGATCTGCGGGTGCAGTGAAACGGATTCGCTCTGTTGTTCGTGCACCCTGGGCTAGCTTCCCTACTACATGGCCCGGGAGATCTACATCTGCTGACCCGTCGAGTGCTGGTGGGACTTCCTTCATGGGTGACTCTGCCGGACGCTCGACCCAGGTGTAGCTCAGAGTGTCTTTGGAGCGGCCCAGTAATCGCACTTCAAGGACAGCTTCAGTGTCCTCTTCTTCTTGGTTCAGAATCTCTATCGCTAGCGTCACGGACTCATCCGTGTAGTACTGGTTGCGAACGTCCGGTAGGTTGATTTCCATCTTTGGCGGTTTGGGTAGTATGTGCACCGACATACCAGATCCATGCTTCAATGATCTTGATTTGATCTTGGTATCTGACTTAATCCACCAAACCGGATGAGTTGGAGTCTCTGGGTCTGTGTCTGAGCAAACGAGATCAAACTTTTCCGTGCTGATGCCGAAGACGCACGCGACAACATCGACATCCCCAGACTCGCGCAGAATGAGTGGCAGACTGTACACTTTAGTCTGCCCCGGGTGGAGCGTCAGATCAGCTGTTCCGGCCCAGCGTGGCTTTCCGGTAGCGGAGTGAGTCTCTTCTAATGTGCAGGTGTACATGATTGAGGTACTTCCAGAGGGTTCGTCGGCGTTGTGATTCAAGCGGACTTCAGCCAAACCACCATTGAACTGATATTGGAGAAAAGATAACGTGATAGGGGCGGAGCCTGGTCGAGCATTGGAGCTGATGGCAAGTTGTGCATGAAGGGGTTCGCCAACATTGCCTTCGGCTTCGGCAAAGGCGAACGACGTCGACACTGCAAGGTCAGCCTTTAAATTTTGGAAACGGGTGTCGCACTTACAGCAGGATATGTGGTCTTTAGCATTTAAACTCACGCTCACCTTATCGGCAGTCGCATCCGAGAAGACGTCCAAACATGTCATCAAGTCGTACTTGTATTTTGTCTTGCCAGGAATCGCTGGTGGCCGTTAGTGAAGCTTCGTGTAAAAGACGAGTAACACTGACTTTGACTATACAGCTCCCACTCCGTTGCAACATATGATTCTCGGCTCTGTACTCGCAGTGCGCACTCATGCAGAGTCCATACTACCTCCGAAGCTAAGCTCCACCATCCTTCTTTCCGCCATGCCATCGTTTCCCAGAGTGATCGCAGTACTTTGAAGGCATCGTCAAATCTTTTTACGTGAAGTAATGTTCGAGCCACCTCGAGTTGCAACTGATCTACTTTCCGGTGTTGTCCCCGAGCTCTAAACTCAGCTATCGCGGCAGTAAGCTTCGATGAGATGTCTTTCCAGTGCTCGAATCCATTGCCGATACCAGGTACAGGATACTCTTCGTGAGGTTGCGGAACGAGGTAGTGATCGTATATCTGGTTTCGAGCCGAGACCTTGGCGGCAGGAGACATGCCTGGTGGTGTTCGGTCTTCCTCTGGCATCTCTCTGGCAAGGATGTAGCGCCTCTTCGCGTGGTCACTGGCAATCTTGTGCCAATATCCGGCATGATGTAACAGTTCCCATGGTGGTAGTCTTTCTCCTACCGGGAACTGTTTCTCGGGCTGAGAGTATAGCGAATTAGGGATGTCTGGCAAGGGATCTGTGTCCGGGACAGGATCTCGTATCTTGAAGACTGGCAACTCTGTTCGTCGTACGGTCTCAGCCATCACTTGGGCCCATGTAGATTCCCAAGCCTGCCAACCGTAGTTGTTAGTACCCTTGCCCCGGCGATCGAGCACGTCTTGTAATCTCCACTTGTATCGCAACCAAGACTGGACCGCGGAAGTAGGGAAATTGTTCCATAGTTGACATCGAATGTGCCGTAGTGCGATGATATCTGCTAGCAACCGTATCTCGTCCCATCTTGGAGACCAGCTTGCCGTTGTTTCAAACAAGCCCTCGGCACCAAACAATGCCTCTAACGCAGCCCCGTAGTGTCGCTGTGCAGCGTCCATCTCCTGGCGAAACTCGGCGAGAATACCCAGCTTGAAGTCATAGCGAACACCCCACCCAGGATACGACAGCGTTTGAGAGGTGCCACGCGTTGGTGGAGCGGTCGGAGGAGGAATTGTGCCTCGTCCCTTCTTCCTCCGCGCATGTTTCGTGAGGTCTCGATAATATTCGACACAGACAGGTTGTAGTATGGCCAGGATAGAAGTAACGAATGCCTGCAGCTCCACCTTGGATGTCCTTGGAGGCAGAAAGAAGAGTGAATTCTTTGGATCCAAGCCTGTAGCCCGCCGTATCGTCGCCAGTCGCTCTTCGATGTCTGGTGCTTCGATGATAGTCTTGTCACTCAGCAATACCACAACATATCTTGTTCGGTAATCTGACTTTTGTATCTGGCTCTTGATCTTGTTGATATCCGTCTTCAGCTGATTATCGTGCAAGCTGTTCGTAATGGGGTCTGTGGTGAAGTTGAAGAAGGAGACGAATACGGAAGGAACGTAGTGCTGGTGCTTGGCGACCCAGGCAGGAGCGATGACGCCGTCGGGGAAGGAGGGCGACGCTGGAGAGAGGGGAGATATGGGCGAATGCAGGACCCAGGATGTTGCGGCTGCGATGGTGGGACTGCCTGGAGGGGTTGTCTCGGAGTTTGAGGGCGCATCTGCCTTCTTCGGAGGCAGTTGGAAGTTCTAGCAAGCATCAGCCCATGGCTCCTTCCCGTGGCATAATCGCAGGCGCATGTACCCTTCCTACACTCCGTATTCTGAAGCCATGCGTGATGCCTCGGCGACTAAAGTCACGCCCATTCCACGGCGCGTTCGTGCCATCTGCACTCAGAAACTCTTGGAGTAGTTCATTTGCCCGGTCACCTTCTGCTGGCGGTAGATCTGAGCTGATGGTTGTGACAGCGCGCCCCGGAAGCACATGCTGGACCGATGGAGGGGGATCGGCCTCTTTGCTGGTCGCTAGGCCTGAAAGGACAATAAACGGTAGGTTGTGCGCAGTGAAGTCTGATGGGTATGCCTCCATTATAACTCCATGCCCGAGTCGCGTGGTTTCCAGCTTGTATCTCACAAGCGTGGTGTCGACGTGGTGCTGCTTTTCGGAGTTGTGGAGAGCGGAAGTGCTGCGGAGTGAGATTTGCTCGTCGCACGAGAATCGCAAAGCCAGACGTGCGCTCCCTAGGTGCTGTATCGAATTGGCGATATCAAGCGTGTTTGTGGCAGCATGGAGATAGTGTACAGATTGTTCGCGGCTTCGTCATCGATGGTCGCGGGTCGACACATGGGCGCGGGAAGCTAGCTGAACCCTTGCCATGCACGTTCTCTATGCCGCCCGATCCCTCCACACTTTCTCTCCAACACTCTACAGCTATACTTTTGCAATCCAGCTTCGCCGCTACGCGTAACCCCACCTCCAAATTCCTTTGACAGCGCAACAAGTCGTTGTACTAGCTGAACGCGCTCGTATCGATACTCCGCATCTTCACCACCTTACCCTCGCGCTGGCCAGAGGCCCTGACGCCATGGCGGGCCAACAGCAGCAGATTATGGATACCATTTTCAGCATGAAGAGGAAGATGCTGCGAAAAGACGACTGTAGGCTCATTCCTACCTCGACACAGTCCTAGCTAACACTGCGCAGCCGACACAGAGGACTCCGAAACACCCTTGAACAGCAACAAGCAGGATTTGAGGCGCAAGGTCCATTATGCGCGCGCCAGCGACCCAGACTTCCTTTCTGACCCGCGACCGTACAAGAAGGTGTGTCTTGGCTTGTGCGACCCGGGTGTCGACTGTGGACTGACGCCTCCAGCGCATTGAGCACGCCGGCTACCACAGGTCCATCCTACAGCGCAATCCTCCACGATACGATGCGGACGGTGATGTCGTCGAAGTCGAAGAAGATTACGAAGACGAGGAAGATGTGGAGGCTGTCGAGGAGAATCCCTACGGCAACATACAGCTCGAGAGTCTTCTTGCGCCGCTCACCTCGGCCGCCGACCTACCCAATCACCCTGCCCTGAGTGTGGCATACTCCTCTCGGCATCTCACAGACCTCGCGAGCGAAGCTGGAGCCCTTTCTCGAAAAGAGCAGGTCACTAACGCGCGGGCGAAGACTCTTTTCGTGAAATTACAGGGCGACTCCACGTTTGCGCCAGCTGCCCTGGCTGCCATGGGAAGGGCACCGTTCCAGGAGCCATGGGCTAGCAGCGCAAATGGGCGCACGGGCGAAGGAGAGCAGCAACAACCCCACGATGCGGACATGCGCGAGACCATAGAAAGTCCCCATGACGTAGACATGGAGGATGCAGGCCAGCCAAATGGCACTAGTCGACAGGCCGAGACCAACGGCGATGCGAGTTCAGAAAGGGTCAATGGCGCACATCCTGTGATCAACGGAACGCACGCAGGAGATGCAGAGCAGGCGCAAGAGAACGGAGAAGGAACGCCCGAAGACGCGTCTGATACCGCGTCGCAACAGACACATAGGATGACGACGCGCAGACGAGCACAGGCGCACGCAGCTTCGACTCCCTCCCCACCTCATTCACCCTCGAGTGGTGTCGGCGCAATACATCCTCTCTTCATACATCCGTCAGATTCGTTGCCAGACCGCGACTTTGGTCTTCCACCCAACGAAGCCGAGGAAACACGCATGCTCCTCATGGCCTACGTACAAAAACAGGAGGAGGTCGCACGGATAACATCCGACTTGTACCAAGGCCTGCTACAAGCCGACCGCATGAGGCAGGATGTATACAAGTGGTCAAAAGCGGAAGCCCATGTAGGAGAAATGAGCGATGGCGAAGACTGGTATGACCCCGAAGAGTGGGAGTTGGATGGTGAACTCGCAAAGGGCCGGGACGAAGAGGAGGATGATACGGCCGTGGCTGGCAAGAAGAGCACAAGACAACGGCGGAAGCCTGACAAGGATGATCGATAGACTCGAATGCGGAAGCGGCAGACCCCACGGACGCATTCTGTTGCTTAGTGTTGCAAGCGCGGCGAGATACCACATCCATAAGACGCGAATTCATGTTACACTTGGTGCGATGAGATTCTACACGAGCTGGGATGCTCTTGCCTCGGTGAGCGGACCACGTGCTTTCGCGTCAACATCGTGCTTTCTCCATCCGCCGACGGAACTCCCTCCACTTCACAATCGCCGCTCGCCATGGAGTACGTTCTGCGTTGCAATGAGCTCAAGTGTCGATCGCAGCTGCATGAACGCGCCGTGGTTACTACGTGCAGGTTCGTCCATCTCACCTGCCTCTGACGCTTTTCGCTGACCATCGCACAAGTCACGTCTTTTGCAGCAATTGCGCAGATGTCACCGGGCTATCGAGATCTACAAATGCGCATCGAACTTGTCCAGCATGCAACTCATCGCTGCACAACCCCGACGATGTGGTTGTCGCTGGTCTCAATCCATCAGAAGACTACAAGACGTCAGTACTAAGCGGCCTGAGTCCAACAATCATCATGGAGTGTGCCAGTCGTGGCTTGGCGTTCCATAGCTATCAGACGTCGCAGGAGATCATCTATCAGGAGCACCTCGCGAAAGGTTTGACTGGCAAGTACGATACGCTCAGTCAACAGATGGATCAGCTCGTGCACGATGCGAATTCGCAGATCAAGGCATTGCAAGACAAGATGCAGGGTTCGCGATATCCTCTTCCTCCGAATGCTCCGATACTAACCGTCCGGTAGCCATGCAAGCCGAACAGGAGGATCTCGAGGACAAAAACCATCAACTTCAGAAAGCCTTCAAAGAGAAGACGAAAGCGCATGCGCAGACCCAAGCGCACTACCAGCAATTGAAAAGCAAGGTCATGGCAACGGAGGTAGCTCATGCTGCTGGTGATGAGGCGGCGTACACGATCCAGACTGCTCGTGGAGACCGGTTCATCGACCGCCTTCCTGGCACGCGGACCGGAACGGCCAGCTACAGTCAGATGAACATGTCGCAGCAGGCCGGTGGTGGTAAACCGCACAACAGAGACTTTAGTAGGAGTTCTGGGAGCAGTGGACGGCAGCAGCAGGGCGGTGTCCATCTCGGGCCTCCGTTCGATCCACAGTTGCAGAGACGAGGACTGGGTGTGAGGAACAACACTGGTCGTGAGTTACTCCTTCGATTATGAGTGAGAGCATCGCGCGCTAACACAGTGAAGACACAGCTCCAGTCGGGACGCCTTCGCAAGCTCATAGGAGCCAGCTTCCGGTTCTCGGTGGTTCACGCCAGCCCCCTCCATATTTGAGTCAGGATGCGCATTCCTCGTACCAAAACTCGCCGATGACCAGGCAGCCTCTTGCCAGTGGTGCACGTGGTCTGGGTAACTTTATGCTGGGCAAGTCGTCAAGGAGGACTGGTGGCACCGCCAATACTGGTCCGCTAGGAAGATGAAGTGAGCAGTGTGTGTCTGGTGTTGCTGCGACGGGGCATGGGAACTGAGCATGGCGGAGGAACGGGCGGCCCCTGTTAGACATGTACGATGGGATGCATGCATGTACATTTGGTCTGCTGTGCCACCACATTGTGCAATATCAATCCCATCGATAGGCGTATGAAATCTAAAAACCTAGCTTCAACCTTTCAAACAAGTCTTCGTCATATACACTCTTTCAGATCCCGCGTCTTAGTCAAGGCTTCACGCACACCGACTTACCGTCGGCCATACCTTTGCCTACTTCTTCCCATAAGTGACGAAAAGCACTCAGCTCATGTCGTCCATCTCTTAGCTTCGCATTACTTCCCCATCCATGTCTAGTGGCTGCTGGTTGATCGGCATGGTAGTGTCAGGCCTACCACGATTTCTCCAGGCCCCGGGGCTCGCAGTCCCATTGTTTGCGACTCCGCTCCCCTAAAGGATTATTTGTGCCTTCACGCCAACCTAGGAAAAAGCTGAACGCCCTGGAGTCGACGTTGACGTTAGGTCACCTAGTTTGCAAGTTTTTGGTATGATGTAGTCTGCAGACCTGTCCAGATTTTTTCTTGTATGAGGTGCCTTCACTATCGACCTCAGATTTTTATGCGCTTTGTAGGATACCATAAGCTTCTTGAGGATAAGGTTTGGTCAGAATCACGTGCTCATGTGCTCTTCGCATAAGTCTGTCAAATGAGTTACAAGCTCATCCTAAAAGTCGTCTAATGCTACGCTGACGCTGACGCTAACTATCTTCGAAGTCAAGGCTGAGATGGTCGATGAACGTTCATCATGGGCATTCGGCGCTCACCGTGTCCACTACCACTATGTACTGTTGTTGGAGGTGGAGCCAAGTGCATCCTTCCGATACCGAATGGAATGAGGGTTGGCCTTAGGGTGCTTGTTGCAACTTCAGACCAAGGCTACTGACAACTAGGTTGATACATGCGCCCAACGGGCATCGCACGGGCATAGGTGGGACAACGGATTGAAGAGTTGGCAGACGATCGATCGCGATGACCTCCATCATAACGGTAAGAGCAGGTGGGAAGAAAGAGATGTATAAGTAGACACCCGCCATACAGCAAACCGAAGGACATCAGCATCAAAGAGCACTGTCAACACTCTCCTACAAGACCGTCATCCAACCTCAAGACCTTGCTTCCTATACCCAAC
Organism: Alternaria arbusti; assembly: GCF_024043155.1. Taxonomy (NCBI): domain Eukaryota; kingdom Fungi; phylum Ascomycota; class Dothideomycetes; order Pleosporales; family Pleosporaceae; genus Alternaria; species Alternaria arbusti. Next base: position 114,193 of record NW_026249976.1, read on the forward strand.
ATGAAGAACTCCCGGCTTTCCATCCTTCCGCTACTGGGCTTCTTCACTACATCCACCTACGCCGACTTCGTCATAGGCAGATACGCCGGCTCCGAGCTCGGCGGCACCTTCTCCACTCCAGGCCAACTGCAAATCATCGGGATGTGGAACAGCGCAGGTACATGTCATTCCAACTTCGTCCACTCCCAGCAATCTAACGCTCACCCCCAGGCATCGAAGGCCAAGAAAACGGCTTCGGAACCGACGACTTCTGTTCCGCCGGCACCTCCGCCGGCACCGACAAACTGAACGACTGGAGGAAAAACGATTTCTGCGACTTGGAAATCCCCGGCTGCCCCTCTACCATGCGCATTGTCAGGTCTGCGGGCAATTTCACGGGTGACTGTGGCGTGGCGACGAATGATGCGGACCGTGACCATTCGGTGGACTATGGGGTGCTGGTTGATATCATCTCGTCCCCGAATGCGGCGGTTGGTAATTGCTACTACGGAAGCGCGCAGCTGACGAAGGACTGTACGAGTACGGGGAGTGTGACGTATCAGGCCGCGGTGGTTTGTCTGACGGGGGTTTGTGGTGGGCCGTTGGAGAGTGACTTTGAGCCTGGGGCTTGAGAGGGTTGGCGAGGCCATGTTGGCTTGGAGAGGTGAGGTGAGCTGGGCGGTAGCTCGGTATGGTCGCTCGTTGCGATGGATCATGGACCCTGTTCACCTTTGTTTGTAGTCAGCTTGCTCTGGCAATTGATGGATTGACAGGAGAAACGACGATGTGGACAACTGCCTGACGACGACATTGACCTTAATATGTAATGTAGGGTAGAAGTAATCACTACCCGGCGACGACATAGACCTCGATATGTGATATTGGGTAGATACGGCGATTATGTGGCTGCCACGCCCACCTGAAAGTCTCGGATCGCAAAAGTGCGTTTGCGTCCGAGATGGTTGTGTATTGCGGGAGTCGTGAGCGACTCGTGCCGCTGGAAGTAGAGCTTCAACTGTCTTCCGTCTCTTCAAGACACGAAGTTCACGTCGTCCGGGTTGAACAACTATAGTCGACATACTGTAGCGCTCTCAACCGTGTGGAGAAGATACGCCACTGCCTACCAATCGCTAGAGTCACAATATGTGACTCAAGTCTCAAGTGTTGCACGGCTTCGGTCGCGTATCATCGAAGAGCCCGGATTCTTGCTCCATTGTTGAGGAGAGAAGGGCGGTGTAGTTTGTCTCGAAAGACATCTGGAAGTAGAAATGCTATAAACTAAGGTGACCTTAGATATAGTAACAACGTCTAAACGACCGAAATAGTCACCGGAGGCAACTATTCCCGAGGAGTAGAGGTTGGTTTGTCGGCCCTGCTCACTTAAGAGCAATGGCTAACGGGGCCTCGACGTCTCACTTAAGAGCTGACGAGGTGCAGGTATACTTGACCTGCGCAAGGATGGAGAAGGAATGCTATAAACTAAGGAGACCATAGATATAGTACGACGACTAACCCACCCAAAACAGTCGCGTCTGGCGACTATTTCAGAGAAGCAGCGGTCGGTTGTCTCACCGTGCTCACTTAAGAGCAATGGCTAACGGGTGTATATCTCGACGTAGAGATAAGGTGCAGGTAAACTTGACCTGCGCAAGGACCGCAAATCCCCAGCTACCGAGGGTCGGCTTGCACAGGTGCGCGTTGAACTGGGATGTTTGCGGTGCAGAGCAAAAGAGCGACGGGCAAAAAGTTGTATATATCGGGTAGGCGCTAGCCAGCGCACGGACGGATAGCGTAGCGATGAGGTGAGAAATCCCAGTCCGTCTTTGGTCATGTGCTGCTGCTATCAATGAAAATCGTCTAGACACGTTAGATGTCAGGCATCTTTGTCGCTCGTAGCAGAGAGATGTGTGAACTGAAGCAACACGGAAGGTGCGCAGCAGCGTCACGATAAAGCTACAATTAGAGTGTGGCGCCAACGCCTCCACAGCCACGGCCCCAGCCGTAGGGCACGCACCACGATCGGCTTACGTATCACTCCGTGATCTCGTTCACGGAGTGCCTGCCGTACGCCGTTGCCGTCATTGCTCGCAGAAGGATGCACTGCGATTGACGTTCAGAACCGTCGCATGCATTCCTGCGACAAAAGCAATGTTTCTTGAGATGAACGAGCGCGTGGAGACCTGCGACGTCAGGCCGTTCGTGCTGTTGATGGTGGTGTCAGATGGCGAAGGGTGTCTGGACTGGGTCAACTTCGGAGCTGGGTATGTTTCACCAAAAGAAAAAAAAACGCTTGACCGCTGAGCGTTGTACGAAAATGCCGCGTGGAGGATTGATTCATGCATGTCACTCTCATTTCGGTGTTCTGCGTCCTGGTGCGCTGTGGCGGGCGGCTGCCTTCGTCGGGTTGTCGATGTTTACTGAACAATCCCGCATGTGTGTTACAGATATCTAAAAATTCGATGTCGACGATATAATGTGGATACTTTGAGTCAGTGGGTTGTACTGCAGCCTTGCTGTCCATGTCGATACACAAGCTTCCCGCCCCTTGCTTCACCAGGTAGTGGGGAATGCCAAGCGGGTCTCGAACCACGCTACTGAAAGTTCCGCGAAGCCTGACGTGGTCTGTGAAGAACGGGGTCGTGTTTGGTGAGGCGGCTCGATGGCACCGATCTCTTTGTGCTGGTGCACGTTTGCAACTTCAATATACTAAGAACTGTGATGGCGACGATCACAACCAGAAGCGCTGTCACTCCACGTGCTCGAGTTGTGGTGTTGGGTTGTTTCTTCCACCACTCAGGTGCAATGTTTTCGCGCTGGGATATGCCCGCGCGCAACTTCAGCAGATGTGCCATTGTGGTCTCCTATCATCAATCTGTGTGAGCGTTGCGAAGACACAACGTATGTCGCAGCCGTTACTACCTGCTTTGGGTGCAGAACAAGGACCTCGGGATTTCTGGACGTGACAGCTGTAGCCGCAACCTTCTTCCATACCGAGGACACGATAAACACTTGACATGCTGCAGATTAGGCTTAGCTTCCACGGTCACGTTGTTCTCCTTGCTGTGCGCACAAACACCAGATGACATACGATTGGAGGAACTTCCAAGTCACCTCTTTGAAACGCATCGCTCTTGGCGCAAAAGGCGAAACGGGTAGAGACCGCGCGGATCACGATTCGCGAATCCAAGGACTGTTTCAAACAGATGAGCATAATCGCCAAGCACAAAGCCCATGAGGGTAGGCGGAGCCGTGTGGGTTCAATCTATATGCGATTTCGCCAAACCTGCAAGTTTCCGCAGTTGTCCCGACGGCAGGCATTCAGAAGATGTCGGAACAGATCCGTGGATGGTATAAGATGGAGCGGGAGACACACCCAGAAATCCGTACTCACCATCGAGCCAACAACAGTCTTTTACAGTCTTTCAGCTTTCTCATCTTCTTTCAATCCTTTGCTCGACGCATTACATTCGCTAGCCGAACCCAACGTCCTTCTCTTCATTCCAACAACTTCTCAGCTCTCCAGCTTTTCCAACTCCAACCTTTCCAACTATCAACATGAAGGCCTCCGTCGCTGCTGCCATCGTGGCTTTCGCCGTTGCCGTCTCCGCCGGTCCCAGCAAGCCTTCTCCCATGAACTTCTTCAACCTGAACAAGCGGGCGAGCTTGCCTATCCCAGCCTCCAAGGGCTCTCAGACGCTCAAGGAGCCCATGGAGATCACTGGCACCTTTGACGGTGGTCTCAAGACCTATGGTCGTGGCGTGTCTTGCACTGGCCAGGCTGAAGGTGGAGATTCTGACGCGGTCTTTATTCTAAAGGTATGTCACGGCTGTAGGAAGTGCATGTGAGACATATACTGACTTCGTACCTCTACCTCTGCAGGATGGCGCTACTTTGAAGAACGCGATTATCGGAGAGGATCAGATCGAGGGTGTCCACTGCGAGGGCAGCTGCACCATCGAGAACGTTTGGTGGGCTGCTGTCTGCGAGGACGCGCTTTCTCTCAAGAAAGATGGTGACGCAACTGGTAAGAGGTGTTTGCACATACTTCAGGACTGAGCTAACGCCTTCTAGTGATCGGTGGAGGAGCTACCGGCGCTGAAGACAAGGTCATCCAGCAGAACGGTGCTGGTACCGTCACCATCGACGGCTTCACCGTTGACACCTTCGGCAAGCTATACCGCTCCTGCGGTAACTGCAAGCAGTCCGCTGAGCGCCACGTCATCATGAAGAACGTCAAGGCCTCCAACGGCAAGCTCCTTGCTGGCATTAACCCGAACTTCGGTGATTCCGCTACCATCGACGCTACCAACTGCGCCAGCTCCGTCAAGGTCATCTGCGAGGAGTTCAAGGGTGTTGCTTCTGGCAGCGAGCCCGAGAGCGTTTCCAAGGGCCCCTCTGACTCTTGCATCTACAAGGAGCCTCTCTCTTCTTGCTAGGCTGCCTAGAGCAAGACCTCAAACAAAATGTGGAGGACGAATCGGCGGACATCAGTGGATTTCATTGGATGGCGGGGATGCAGTGCATCTGTTGTGCTCGCTCTGGAAGCATTGTACATACATTGACTTCTTTCTTGTATATATTGGCGACAAAGAGTTGCGCGAATCGAGAAGGTTGCTCTACGAACATCTTGATGACAAGTGATGCCTGGTTGCATGGGTGTAGTTGAGTCCGGAAGTCGCGAATCGCGCGCACTACTGTAGTAGTGGGTGTAATTCGTGTCGCACTCTACAAAGATGTAATTAGCTGCATTATGGAGGTAGACGCATACATAACAACGAGACTTGTATAAATGTCAGGACTCAATGGCGTGCATGCAGCAAACGACAGGAACTCCCAACCCCCTCCAGGGCTGGTGCTAATGACGTGGGTGCGCTAGTCTCAATGGGGCGATGACAGTACCGAGGCGACACGCGACACGCGACGCGCGACACCTCGAAAGACCGCTCGGAAGCATCACGCGATTATGCCAAAGAGATTATACCACAGAGGTGCATTATATCTACTACTTGCTGACACACCGACAGTGCTTCTAACCGTAGTGTAGAGCTGTGCCGATCTCATTACCGCCTCTTCGTGTAACATTCTTTCTCTCTTCTCACATCCAATCTTCGTCTCTAGATCGTCACCAGCCGTCAAAATAGCCAACTACTCTTCCACCACAAAGTCGCTCTCCTCCAGTCGAACTCCGCTTAGCATCCTACCCAGATGGGTCTTCTCGACGCCTTCTCCTTCCCGCCGGATCTTCATGAGTAGCGCTCGCAGGAAGGGCACAGGAGACTTCTCCAGCCCCCAGATCCCAGCTGGCGGATCGATGAAGCCATCTGCATAGACTTCCTGATCGTCTTTCGCTGTTCCTTTTAGAAGACCAAGAAAGTCACAGATCTCGGCGTACTCCGACAGCGATCGTAGATAGAGGCTCCCGGCGAAGAGATTCAGCTGCATCGTCAAGCTACGCGAGACTGAACCAGGCAAGAAGTTGCGGCCGACATTGTATAGCATGAGATCATCGACCGATGCGTAGCTGGCATTGGAACGCGGCGCGAAGATATGCAGGCAGACTGTCTTCGACTGGCGGAGGAGAGGTAGCAACTGGTTGGCCTCGTAGGGACTCACAATGATGAGGTTGCTAACAGTTCCCTGGCGATGGACGGAAAGTACGAATTGTACAGGTCGTTGGTACGAGTCGGATACGAAGGACGCGAGGGTCGAGCCTGGAGGAACTTGAACAGTGTGTATGAAGTCCGCTGTGACCAGCAAGTCGTTAGGAAATTTGCTCAGATCAACATCCTTGGCAGCGCTCGTGGTGCAGAGGGCTTCGAAGGCCGGTCCCCATGCTTCTGAACTGACGCAGAACTCTCCTGTATCGATGAGGCGCTTGAGGTCTGGGTGAAAGTTGTGTGGATGAGCCTTCAGGCGCGGTGGGCGCTCGATTTGGCGCTCCTCTTCGATCTCTGGGGCGAGTTCGCGTTCCTGCTCCTCCGATAGCGCAGCTGAGCCAAAGCCCATGGCTTCGAAATCACGGCATCGCGATACGATCTTGACGATGTTCTTATTAGATTCGTCCCAATCCTGGAGGTGTTTGGAGCCATCGTTATCTGGCTCGCGTGGCTTGTATCGAGTCTCCAGGCTTGCTGCTTCCTCTTCTAGGAACTCTTCCGCTGTTCCTTTGGTCGTGTTGGCACCGTCCAGCAACAAGTGCTTGTGGCTCTCGAATCGGTTCCCCTGCACAGCCCACAGTGGGAGCGAACGTTTGATATCAGACCAGGTCTCGCCTATCGCCCACGCCAGTACCTCATGAACGTCGATTGGGGTACCGGGCGGTTTGCCGTTTCGTTCGTAGATCTTGGTACGTATCTCCCCGGGTACGACAAAGCACACCGATTGGCCATTGCCGAGCTTTCGTAGTCGCATAGCTGCTTGTGTGAGGCGATCCTTGGTCAGTTGACTGCCTAAGGTCAGGGCAGCCCGATAGTGTCGTGGCAATCCTGGTATGTCTGTTCCCCGCGTGTGGCTCTCATCCAAGTAGACGACACACGAATCTAGCATCTTCGCGTACGGAGATGTCTGGAAGGATTCGATCTTGGAAGCGCGATCTATGACAGACAGTTCCTCGTCCTCAAAGTAGACCACGGCTGCGACGTCATTGCCTCGTAGCTTCAGCCATGCTTCAGCCACCTCTCGGTTGTTCATATCAAGGATTGATGCGCCGCAGTCCAGTATAACTCTTATGTCTGGATGTAACCCCTCGATGAAAGCAAGAAGATGCTGTCCATCTTTACTGCTTATACTACCAACGGCGCGTGCTGGTAAATGGGCCACAGAAGTCTCATCCATCAACAGATATGACAAGACCCGAGCGTTGGTGTGTTGTTGGCTCGGCAGATCAAGTTGGTGCATGTTGAGTGGAAGAAGATGCCGGGTATCGTTTGTCCCCGAAAAGCCAGTCGTGGGGTTCGGCTTCTGGATCGACAAATCCCACCCACTTGCACTGAGTTTCGAAGGGAATTGCTTCAGTTCCTTGGGGAACACGAGATGAGAGACGAAATAATCGACTGCCTTCTTGGAATGCCGTAAACCTGGAAATACCTCCTCAACGCACTGGTGCCGATCGCGTATGGAGATGCCAGAGAGCTGTCTGAAGGCCTTGGGTAAACTTGAAGACGCGGTGCTAATGAACTCGTCGAAGTGAATGGTTGCTTGATCGGACTTCAACAGATGAGTCAAGGTATCGAAGAGGTCCTCGTCCTTGAGGCCTTCGTAGTACCAAGACAACAAACTCAATAAAATCAGAACATCAGGGTGTGAGTATTCACTCCCAGGTGAAGGAGAGTCCTTGCTGCGATATGGTACGGCTAGCCGAGTGGCTGGAGTGCGTGTGTTGTCGAGACCAAAGTTGACGCGGTACCGCTTCTGCGAGAACACAAAGTTCAGCACGCCCCCTGCAAATAGCCCGCGCAGAAGTAGTAGTGCCGGCTTAGTCGTCTCGGTCCAAAACTTGCTGTTTTCGACTCTCTCGATCTCATGAGCTTCCAGCTCCGTTACGGAGATGTAGCGCAGTATCGCGGCCTGCATGGTGGGAGACTGCGAACGAGATGGACTTCCTACGCCTGATTCAACGACCTTTGTCGCGAGTAGACGCAAAGCCAGATCGGCAGCGTCAGGTCGTAGGAATCTCATCCTGGGATACCGCCCGTCGCCATCGCCTTCTATACTAATCGCCTCGGGATGGGTCTCCTTGACCTGCTTCGCCACAGTGGGGATTAGCGCTAGAAGATCCTGAATGATCAACCATCGCTCTGGAGCATATTCTATCGAACTCTGACTGCCCATTGTGTAGATGAGCTCAAACTTCGTCGAGAAGTTCTCATCACTTTCGTCGATACAGTCGCATGACACGTCGTCGAACCATTGCTGGGTTGCTAACAGTTTCCGAGCGGTTTCCGGCTGATCAATGAGAACACATTCCACTGCCATCATCTTGAAAGACTGCAGGGGTAGAGGTACGAAGTCAGTATGTGTCTCATATGCGTTTCGAACAGCCCTGACTTACTAAGATATGCTCTGGTTGAATCAGTAACACACCGCGCTCGCGAATGCATTCTTCGTAGATCTCGCGGATGGTGTGGGCATCTTGAGCACTAAGTCGGAGGTTGCGTGAGAAGGGCATCTGATAGACCTTTCGGTTCAAGAGACCACCAAGCTTAGCGACCAGCATTTGCAGCATTTGTCGGCTCTGGGGTTTTGCAATGACCACTCGGACAAGCCTAGTTTCTAATATTAGTATGCTGTCGTCCGATCGGTTGGGTTTAGAGACACTTACTTCTTCCTGTCTCCATGAAAAGCACTGAGTATGGGAAGAATTGTTGAGCTCTTGCCACCGCCCATGAGCAGTTGAAGCACGATATTCCAGCCATCTTTTGGCGAACGCATCTGGCTAGCAATAAACTCCTGTTCGGCTCGTACAAGAATTCCGCTCTCAGCCTCGATGAGAAGAGTCTCTGGGTATTGATGCACATCCCAATTGCTATGTCCAACATGGCGGAGCTCCTCCACGAGATCGACGGGCTTCTTGGATAAGCGGAGTAGCCGCTGAGCGCGTTGTAGATTGGTGATAGCGAGCGCATACTGAATGACAATTTCTTTCCAGGCAGACGATAGTGTGTCGAATCGGTCTCTGTGTAGTTGACCGAGCCAGAACTTTGTACATAATCGTGGCGACAGCTGTGTTTGAAAGGCGACTTGGTGGCTAAAAAGCCCCTTCAATGCGGAGTTGAAGCTCTCAAGATGGTTCTGACACTTGCTGAGGTAGTCGTGCAGCAGAGCTTGAACATCTGCAACTAACTCGTCATGCATGACGTTGCTGTTGACAAACGAGTTGAGGGCATCGCAGCTTGATCGTAGATTCTCAACGTACTCTCGCTCACACTTGGAGGTGGCGTAGACCATGTTTCTTCGACAAAGTTCCTCAAGCCTTTCATTCACCTCCGAATGCTTCTCAGGCAGATGTCCTTTGGCGACCGTAACCGCAGGCTCGGAAGGAGCTGTCAGTGAGAGGGTTTCGATGGACCGAGACGGCCTTACAGTGAACACATCCAGGAAGCTGAGATGCCGAGTGGAGTCGCTGAGCTGGGCCTGCTTTGGCGGCGAGGTGAGGATATGCTGTGGTGCCACAACCGGCGACGCCACCTGTCGTGCCATGATCGTTGACAATTTGCCGAGGTATTCCATGAATAAGTGGTTATCGTACCAGCTATAAAAGTGATTCCGGATAGTGACCATTACATCGGAAACATTGACATACGTGTCAATTGCAGCCGCTTGCGGTAATGTAGGAACCTGAATTGGCCACTGCTTCTTCAAGCCGCTCACAAAGTTCTGGATCGCACTATTCTTCCGTTGTCGAAACAAGGAGTTCATTCTGTTGTGATGCTGCTCTTCAGTCTCTGATGCCGACTTTGGTGACATCGCTTCACGAGAATCTTCGAATGGCTTGGCGTTGTTATGAAGGATGTTCTCAATCGTTGTTTGGTGAAAGACATGTCCCTTAGCTAATTCGAACGTTGAAGCAGCAGGTGGTTGTACTATGGAGAAATCCTGTGAGATATAGAATGCGGCAAAAGCCTGTATGACATTCATATCCGATGTTCCGTATGCCATCGTGGATAGCCATGTGATTATGTCGTATTTGTTGTTGCTGCCGGTAGACGCGCCAGCTAGACCTGGTTGTAGAGTGCACCATTGCTCTATGATTGCTTTTGATGCATCGTCCAGCCACTTTGAATCGTACCGGAGAGCTACAGGATCGAAGGAGCGATTCAATCCCAGGATGGTAGCATTCTTGAAGTGCTGTTGGAGAAGCCGGGCTTTAAGGTCTGTGATACGGCTGTGAAGGCTGAATCGATCCCTTAGCATTAGCTTGGCTGTCGTATTAGCCTGAACCCCTCTCTGGGAATGTAATTGGACGTCTCGCCGGTCGTAATGCGAGTCTTGTGCAGAGCTGAAGTGCTCTGCACCAAAGCTGGCGACTTGGAACGTGGCAGTGCGAATTGAAGATCGCTCATCCAAATAGGCAGTTGAAGACGACATCAATTTCTTTTGAGTCTTTCTGATCAACTCGAAGTCATTGTGTTTATCAGGGTAGAAGAATTGCATCCTCCCAACCTGATGTAGTAGGCTCGATACGAGGGACCGCAAAGAAGTATGTTGCGATAGCGATGGGAGACTCTCATCCCACTTCGTACGCTGCATTACTTTCAGGTTCTCGGGATAAAACGATCTCGTAGCCGAGAGATTTGCCAGACAGGTCAGAAGATCTATATCTTCTGGTGCGAGAAGGTCGATCGATCCCACAGCTGCCGATCTCAGAATTGAGATAGCTGACTCAGTGCCGGTACATCCAGTCAGAGGATCGGGTAGGCAATGAGACGTTAGCGCGTGCATGTAGCACAAGATCAGGCGGCTTCGCAGGCTTCCATCTCCAGTTATCTGGCCAAGAGTCTCGTCGATGTCATAAGCGCGAATCCGAGTTGCCGAGTCTTCTAGAATTCTGGCCTCAGGATGGTGTAGGTCTCCCTTCGCGAAACTGACTGATCCTTCCGGAATGATCATCATTCGCCGGCCTTCCGCTGACCTCAATATCAACCGGCTTTGCATACCAACAAGGGCACCTATGGTTTGATCGGAGTCGATAATCATGTCGCGAAATTGGCGAGAGCGTAAATGGTCACTCGCTTCGGCGAATTCGAACGAGATTTGTAGTCGCGGTAGCTCTATCTCGACGCGGAGATCAGAAGTATCGTTTGAACCAACAAGACGCATGTGTATGTGTAGCGGTTTCTCTAGTGGCGCCAAAACGCTCGAGATGGTACGAGCTGTAGGGCTACGCACGCAGATCGTAACCTTGCCCTTGTTGACTAGCCGCCATGATGTTCCATGTCTTACGAGGCGCCATCGTGTATCATCGTATTCAGCCGACCAGGGAGCATACATAGGCCGAAACAAGAGCTCTTGAGCGTTGAAATCATACCAGTGTACGGCATCTGTCACAAAGGACTGAGGTAACAAGCCCTGAAAAAGACGTGAAGGTACCAACTCAAGCCGCCTCGTACCCTTTTGGATAGCAGACAGTATCATATCGTCGCCCTTCATTCCGAAGTGAAGGTTGTAGCCATGGTAAAGAGTCTTGGCAGAGAACCTGAACCCAATTTCATCGGTTGGCACAACTTCCAGAGCTGATTTGTGAAACAAAGGCTCATACATTCTATGGCGCTCATACTCGGCAGGAAGACGAGCGAGCGGAAGACCATTGACAAGCAATTCGCCAGTGAGTAAGTTGAAATGCACCGGCAGATATGATCCAGATGTAGTGATCATCCATTGCTTTTGGCGATTCTCGTTCAGTGAATACCAAGAATTACTGGAATTCGATTCTTCGAATGCGGCCCAATTCGCTTTGATGGCATCCGAAAGACCGCTGTCATCCTCGAGGACGCGACTTCGTAGTGTTGGAAGGATGCGATACATCAATGAATTCCACGACTGTAGTGAGATACCGAAAAGCTCTGTGAAATCCGACTGCATGGTTCCACAGTGCTCTTGCACAACAATAGACGATTGAAGCAACGTTGAGATTGCCGACTTTTGCTGAAGCACAGTCTCAAAGTCAGGCTCTTCCACATCATAGGTCGAGGTGCACAGCAGCGCTACCTCTGTAGCGCGGCTCCAAAGTTCTGTGCGCTGGCCGTCGTCCGTTGAGGCAGCCACCCGCTTCTTCAAGCGTCGTAACCATTTCAAGCAAACCGCTCGCAAAGTCTCAAGGTAATCAAGCGCGCGAGAACGAACGTCCTGGGCTCGTGTCAAGCTCAGTATTCGTCGAGTGAGTAAGGAGAATGTTGCTGCAGCCCTCCATGATTCCCAGTTTTCTTCGATGCGGCCCAAGTTGCTCTCAAGCTGCGCGAGCATAGCATGGCCAAACGAGGTTTCTGTAAGGATAGAGTGGCCTGACCGCTCGATGCACTGACTTGGCGGACCCGCCTGATGTACAGACTGGAGAATTATACATTGCGTCTCGATCTTTGTAAAGTCGACTGATGGAATCGCTAGCTGAGCAATAATGTTCGAATGAACAAGGTTGCTCCCAAGCGGTAGCGCGCCCAAAGCCTTATACTCATCGATCGAGAAGTGCATTGGACAATCAGACAAACTGGCGATAACTTCGTTGGCTGGTAAACCATCGGGCGATGTTGGTGGGCGATACATGAAGCGTTCAAGAGCCTTTGATCGCGTTGGCATGGGGTATAGGCATTTCTTCGGGACTTCTTCTGTACAACTGGGCATGCTAGCGTTGAAGATGCCGCTGGAAACGTCGTAGTAGGCGTATTGTAAAGCGTTGTTAAGGCAAACATCGTCATCGTTCAAGTGAGGAATAGCTTTCTGCAACTTCCTGTGGGTGGCAGTGTGGCTCTTGACATTCGAGAGTGGGACTATTCTCCGCCGATGGTACCGATTGGATAGCAGATGGGACAGATCCTGGTGGTTGTTGAGCGTGTATGAGTGTGACGGTCGTAATTGGTTCGCATCCTTATAGCCGAGAACCGTGGTAATGAAGTGCGCTGAGGCATCGCGCCAGTTGCTGTAGGGATCCGGTACAACCAACTCAAACACCGTAGCCTTTGCTACAGGTGTCTTTGATGAGACTGGCCATTCGTAGATCCGGATCGTAAGGGAATCTGCCTTGGCCTTCGCTGCACATCTGCTGCAGTTATTGGAGTGGACCTTTCGTCTGTAGCCGTGTCTGCGATTGTAGATCTCCCATACCTCCTCACATACGTTGCTATTGTACTGGTCCATGTACTGCTGATACTGTAGCTTGAGATCTGCCAGCTCTTTACACTTCCGCTTGCGCTTGGCAGCGGCATCAAGTTCGATATCCGATAATGTAGCCTGAAGAGTCTCGCACTGATCAAAGTATCGGACAGAGAACGAGGCAGGGTCGCCAAACTTTCGATAGACAGAAGGTCTTCCCTTCACCGCTCTGGCCTGTCGCGTTCGTACATAGTGCTCTGAAGCGTTCAAGCAGTTCAGGTGGCTCTTGAGGGGAAGCGTAAGGCAATGAAACTCGGCCAGATCGACCTCAGGATCATACTCAAGCAGCATGGGATATATCGTGCATGCGATCTGGTCGCACGCGATCCAAAGCCCAGTAAGCGTCAGATACATGATGGACAGGCCGATAGGCACTCCAGCATAGGTGCTACTAGCCACGTCATAGTAGCTAGTCATGATTGTACGTAGACTCAAGCATGCATCTCCATCGTGGAGATGTGAAGTGTACCAGTCAACAAGATGATGCTCGACCCACTTCTCGAAAGCGGCTAGGCGGAAGTATCTATCTTCATGAGAACCGGACGACTTTATGCTTTCCGGTAGTTGAGTAGCTGGATAAGATGGATACTCGGAAGTAGGAGTGAAGGTAGACGACGAGACTTCTCGCTGACGAGACGTGACCGCCAACAAGAATGCATCTAACCCGGAGAGTTTCATGTCGACATCGGCCTTAGGCTTGAGCTGGGCAACGGTGCTGAAGTCGATATTGGCCTTAGAGTTGTCGATCTGATCCTGCCAGTGCTGGTTGATGAATTTGTGGGCGTTAATCATCCGGTCATGAATATGTTGTGCCCAGCCTGGCTGTAGGTACCCTTCTTGCTTGAGAAGCTCGAACTTGCGTAGCCGTCGGGATAACTTGGCTAATGTAATATGAATCGCCTCGCTACCCATATCTTTCCAGTGCTGTTTCCCCAGATCGAGTAATCGTGATAACATAAAGATCATGAAGGCTTTGTACAGACCGTCGGCATGGAGATTGGAAGGTGCTTGTCGGGAGAACAGCAGCTGTAGCGATACGCGTAACAAGAGCCATAATGGGGACCGTCGCCATGGTGCAAAGCAGTCATTCCAAAGAACCTCTTCCCGGGTATATTTCGTGCTATGGCGTACATCTGTCGGCTCACCGAAAGCAGCGATAAGGTTCGAAAAGAAGTCGGTTGTCATGCCGGGATGCGTCGTGTCGCGCTGTTCGTCCATACTCTTGTTATTCTTGGTGATTTTGGGCTGGAAGCCAGGAGCTGTCTGGGTCGTCATTGTAGCTATGGTCCTGGAGATCGATTCGATAAGATCGGGATTGACCTTTCCGATAGGTATCTGTGATGCATGGGCAGGAAACTCTCGTACTAGTCGGCCTGAATGCATAGCCGCCTCATTCGTAGGAGAAAGCTCGAAGAACTCGAAGACCAAGTTGTTTGAAGACCGACCGACGAGGATCCCCGCGTTCTGCTCTTTAATCTCCAATGGAAATTTACCAGTAGCGGCGCCGTTTGCGATATTGGCAAGAAGGTCTTGAACTTGACCTTCACTGTCATTGCGGCAGTGGTCGCGACAGTTCTTGACCGTTGCTACGGCGACTTCGACTGAGCCGACATGCTCGCTGTTGACGAAGGGTTTCAGAGACTCAAGGGCGTGAATGGCGATATCGACAAGAGTCAAGTCGTGCGCGGCGTTGCGGTCGTCCTGCTGCGGGAGCTTCGGAGGAAGTACCAAATGGTGATAGGCGTAGGCCGTAGCCGCTGCCGATGCCATGGTGTAGACACCACAGGAAGTAAACTGTATGATAGATGAGTCAGCTTGTGTAACCTTGCCTGAACAGGAGCATGTTCAAGGGTATCGGTATCTGCTGTGCGAGCAGCACTTGCGCTGCAGGCGCGACGGACCCCACGTACCTAATGGGCTCAGCTATCCGGTGTGTCTATTCAGAATGCAGAATATTATTCAGGGTGTTCAACCAGTAGCGAAGATGGAATGGCAACAGTCGCAACCAAAACGATGAGGAGAAAGTGTGGTGTCGTGGTAGCGAGAGCGGTAGTCCAGGGTGGGGGAAAAGACGAAAGACGTTGGACGAAATCTCTGTACGACGCAAGATAAATGCTCGCTTGGAAGAGGTGAAATTCGACTGTGCGCGTCGTTGTTGTCTTAAACAGGCAAACAGACTTCGCCTTCACTTGAGCACTCCAAGGCTGCGCAGCGATTGCCCACCGCCTCATCACTTCGCCGCGACATGGGCGTCGCTGTCTGCAAAACAACAAGGCTGAGTATACTAAAATGCCCACGCCATATCTGATATGCTCTTCTGCTTCATGCATTTGAAGACCACGCGCCATTCCGGTCAGTGAATGGCCCAATGGTGTGGCTGTGTGGCGCGTGCGTGTAGTACAAAGCCAGGATGCGCAAGGCAACAGTCCCAGGCTGATTCGACGCCAAATAACCCAAGATGCCTCCCTCAATTTTATCTATTGCATAATCCAGCCTCCTTCTCTTGTTGATGGCCATCATCTGAAAGACATATGCCCGCTCAAGGCTGTGACGTCACGCGTTGCGGCGAAGCTGGGCCGCGCAAGACGCGTCTGCTGTGCCTCGTTGACATTGTGATGGAATTGATGCGTGCAGTGATGATGTTCCTCAGTATTCGAGACCAAGAGGATCGATGTTCGCATGCGAAGAGCGAAGCGTTGATGTGTCGTTACCTAGGTAAGAGCAACCTCGGGATCGAGCCTACAAACGTCGTCAGCCTTGGCATCCGCGCTAAGTGATCATCGGAGGATGAGGTGTGTTTTTGAGCTAGCCCGAGCCGTACAGCGCGTATTCTCATCCTTGCATCCCTTGCCTCTTCAACCCCCCATCGCGTTTGGCCCATCAGTTCTCGTACGTCCTTTCTTTGCTGCATTGCGGCTTGCTCATGAGATCCAGGCTCTGGAGTCTGTATGCCCCGATGTCTGGACTATTTGCGAAGGCCCACCACGTACACACGGGCGGCACGACTGCTTCGCTTGCGATCTACTGCATAGTTTACATGCTGGACATGCAGACGGCCCTTCCTGCTTCCTCAATGGGCAACACCCCCGGTATCCGGAAGACCTAGGTGCGCTGGATCAACATGCATCCAGATGTATTTGAGCCGCGCAGGCGGATGGTCATATCCGACCGAAATTCTTCATAACCATCAACATTCGCCCATTGGTGCCCATCAGGTTCACCTTTTGCTATCCTCCCATTACATTCAGAATGGTACTACTGGCAGGTGTCGCAGCTTTGCTGTTTGCTGCGCCGTCCATCGCGGCAGGTGCGGCACAAAGCCGCTCTGGTGGAGAGCAGGCCGCCTGCTCTAAGCTGAGATCTAAATACCCCGACAGTATCTTCTCGCCTGGGACTTCCGGCTACTTATATGAGACACAAAAGCGTACGATAACATCCTCGAAAAATCGGCCCGATCTTCACTAACAATTCACAGCATACTGGTCAGCTACGGTGTACAGCAGCCCTGCATGCGTTTTCGTTCCACAAAATGCCCAGCAAGTTGCCTATGCGGTCACCACAACGACCCTGACACGTTCCAAGTTTGCTATGCGAGGTGGAGGACACATGCCAATCCCTGGTTACAACGGGATTGATAGCTCAGGCGTATTAATCTCTTCTTCCAATCTGACGACCTTGTCGCTTTCCTCAGACAAGTCTGTCGTCTCTGTCGGACCCGGGAACAGGTGGAGAGACGTTTACGCCTATCTGAAACCATCTGGGCTCGCAGCTGTCGGTGGTCGTGTGGGCCACGTTGGTGTTCCCGGCTTGTTGCTCGGTGGCGGCATCTCTTTCTACTCATCGGAGTACGGATTCGCTTCCGACAATGTCATGAAGTATGAGGTATGTCGCCAATCCTCTGTATAAAGTTATACATGACTAAAAATGGGCAGTGTGTGCTTTCAAGGGGCCAAATCGTTGAGGCGACGGCAACGAACAAGTACTCAGATCTCTTCTGGGCATTGAGGGGCGGTGGTAATTCGTTCTGCATCGTCACACGATTTGACTTGCGACCTGTGGAGGGCAGCGACGTTCACGTCGGCATCGGTCAATTCGATCAGACTCAGGCATCCGGCTACCTGGACGGCGTGTACAACTTTGGGAAATATGGAGGGTCTGACCCAAAAGCTGCCATCATCCCGACTATTCTTACCTTCCCGGCAGCGAACATGACTGTCTATGCGGCTGCAAAGTTCTACCACTCTGTCACTGACAACCCGAAAGTATTCGAGAACTTCACTGCGCCAAAGCTCACCCCAGTCGCTGATTCATACGCACTGCAGCCGTTATCGGACTACATCTCAGCTACAGATGCCCTGCAGCCACTAGGATTGCGCCAGGAATTCCGCACCCTTTCGTCCGTTGTTGACCGAAAGGCCGTGCAGCTCATTCACGACACTTTCGTCTCCGGCGTCAACGCCAAGTTGCCCAGTGTTGCCAATATCCAGGCCTCGATTACCTTCCAGCCCATCACTAAGGCATTCCTCTCGCACAGCGCGAAGACTGGAGGCAACCCTCAAGGCATCGACGTCTCGAAAGCACCCTTCTTTTGGATGGTGGAGAACTTCACCTGGTCTTCGGCGAGCGATGACGCGAAAGTGCGGGGTGCTGCTGATGAGATCACAGCAAGCATAAACAGCTTGCTGCGCGGGGGATCGTATAGCGCTGACTATCTCTACATGAACGACGCTGGGAGGGGTCAGCCCATTTTCCAGAGCTATCCCGCTGCCAACTTGAGAAGGCTGAAGACTATTCGTAACAAGTACGACCCTCTCAAGGTGTACACTAACCTCATGCCTGGTGGCTGGAAGGTCGCCGATGCATGATGAACGATCCCAACGATCTGGTTCGGCGATTGTGTAAAGAATCTATCAATACAACTCATGCATTCCCCTTGAATATACGGTGCATCGCCCAACGTCTTCATTAATATGCTTCACGATAAGCCTAATTGGGAAGGAAGGTACAACATAATCGCACCATGTCCACCCGCGAGATCGGTTCGGCCGCTGCGGAACCTAGGACGATGGCTTCGAAAAGGGCCGAGACCAAGTTATGGTACCGGAGGTTCTACTTTAGTAGGCTGTTCGTAATGCGAGCAACAGAAAATCTCATGCAGGGTCAGCTTGGAAAAATTGGGCCGTAATTTTGCCGGCACCTGCATGCGCTGTTGTACTTCGCCGTTCAACCCGTATTGACTGGTTGTACTTGGCTCGCCATCGAGGGCACGCCATGTACGGACGGAATCATCGAAGACTACCATGTAGGAAACGGCGTATCTGCGGCATCCACCGTCTCATAGATCAGGCTTCGCGATGCATACCAGGATGGACCGAATGCGAATGCGAGTCTTGGTGTTGGGATAGTGACGAAGGCGAGATGTACGACGATGTTAAGACTAGATACATACCTCTATCTCGCAGTAGACCACTCGGATCGCAGTATTGTCTTGCCTACTGTGGTGATACTGAGTCAGTATCACGATGGCGCTCAGTTACACCGATCTGATGGTAAGTCGAACAACAACCGCAACATCACACTTCACAGCTCTGACTTCTAGACAGCAATTAATATGGACCCTGTGGGGTGTATCGCTCCTCTGCACAATCCTCAGGGGCTTTCTGCGATGGAAGTCTCAACACCGACTCTTCGCAGACGACTACTTCGTCTTCTTCGGCTTGTTCTCCTTGACTGCCCTCTCCGCAGTCATCACATGTCTACTACCACAGTTCCTTCTTGCGCAGGAATACTCGAAAGCGGCTATATTGGATCCACTTACACCGTTGCCACTACCGCCGGACGAATTTGTCGAGAGAACACGTACTTCGCTCAAGTTCATGTTCAGCCAGATGCTGTTGTTTTGGACTACATTGTGGGCTGGTGAGTTGGCTTGCTAAAATGGTGAGCAGGACTATCTTACTGATATGGCACTTTAGCCAAGTTCTCCATTCTTTTCTTCTTCAGACGGCTGGTGATCGGACTGCCAGTATTCATGCGTGCATGGTGGGCGTCCTTCATCCTAGTCCTACTCTTCTATCTCGCATGCATCGCCTCCAACTTCCTAACCTGCCGACCACTATCCAAGTACTGGAGCACAAGTCAGTACCCCACCCCCATCCTTCTCCGCAAACCCTTCTAACCCACACAGCCGGATGCAGCGACCCCGAAGACCTCATCCGAGCCGACGCATCCATCAAGTTCGCAACGAGCGCAGACGTCATTGCCGACGCCCTCATCATGCTCCTCCCTCTGAACCTCTTGCGCAAACTACAAGTCTCGCCCCAACAAAAGTTCGGCCTGGCAGTTATCTTCTCTCTCGGCACCATCATCATCGCCTTCGCGTTCGCACGACTCGCACAAGTTACAAAGGCGACTTCGAACCCTGATCCGACGACCCTTGCTGATGGGCCCGTGCTACTCAGCATGTGGAGTCACATCGAGTCGTCTGTATCTGTTATCGTTGCTACACTGCCGGCGTTCAGGTACTTGCTTAATGGCAAGATGGGGCGGACACAACCGGGTCCTTCGAAGCCACCGGTATATGGTTCTGCACAACCCGCTTCATCGGGAGCACAAAGCAGATCTCGGCGTGTGTATAGTATGCATAGGTGGAGTCGTAACACTACGTTGGGGTTGCCGAGTAGTGAACAGGATAGGAAGGGAAGTAATGAGTGGGGCAGTGAGACGGAGTTGAGGCCTATGGCTGGGGGAGGGAAGGGAGTTGGCATTACCGTCGAGAGAGAATTGGAGTCGACGCGGCAATCGCTTCCACAGCGTTCGGATTCATTGCCGAGGCTTGGGAAGGTAGTTTAGAGATGACATTAGAACTCAAACATGTTCGCGTTTCGAATTGTGCTCACGACTAGTAACCCATGTGCCCTAGTATTGCGAAGCCAGATATGAATACCTACGTGGTGAAATCCGCACTCAACGATTCCTATCTTCATCCCTCCCCGGCCAAACAATCTGCTTCTTCCACACAGCCCTCACACATCCCACAACCGTCATCAGCCAGATCGCCACTAGCAGAACCGTCATCACGCTCGCCACCCAAAGTATAGCCTCGCTCTCCAACTCCCTTCCCAACACACTCGTACTAAGCGTAAACCCCACATTCGGAAAGATGAAAGCCCACCATGTCAAACTGAACGGCATCCTACCCACTACCCCAACGTTCCCTAGAAACGCAATTGCAAACAACCAGAAACTGAAGACGTATAAAAAGATCCCCGTGAAAAGCGCCAAAACGCGGAGAATCTCCGGCGCAGCAGGATGCTTCGCAAAGTAGCCCCCCTCCATCCTCCCCGGAACCGCATTTGCAAGACCGATCAACGCAACAATCGTATACGCCCCGCTCCCCACCGGTATAAACAACGCAGGCCGTAACGCTGCTGGCGGAAACCCATTATCCAGCAGATTCCTCACAAACCCCACAATAGCCACGAGACTAATACACCACCCAAACCCCTGATACGCAACCCCAGACACAATGACCTTCACCGCCCTCTCATCCGTCTGACTCCCCGCCACCAAACTCGCCACGGTCCCCGTCAACATCGCCGAATACCCCGCTAGGAAAAGACTCGGCAGCGGCGGCACAGGCCGTACTTTCCCCCACTGAATCACCACCCAATACTGGAACACCGAGTTCGCGAGGGAAACCGCAGCGTAGATCCAATACAACACGTAAACTGCGTCGATAAGCCAGGGGTAAGCGGGGCCGTGCGTGATGCCGTAGGTTTGGATGCCGGCGAGGATGACGCTGAGGGAGAGGTAGAAGGAGCCGAGGAAAAAGGATTCTTGGGGGTAAAGGAAGGATAGGAGGAAGTGGGTGCGGTGGTAGAGGAGGCGGAGGGTTGTTAGGGTAAGGAGGAAGAGGAAGAGAGTGATGTTGAGGAGGAAGAGGGTTAGGCCGATTTGGTGGAGGCCTGGGTGGTGGGTGTTAGTTTTGGTAGGAGCGATGGGAGATTCGTGGTGAATGGGAGGGAGAGCGTACCGGGGAATTGATGCGGTGTTTCTGCTATGGCGAGGGCGAGGCCGCCTGTGCTCATTGTTGAGAGGAACCAGGCGAATGTGAAGTGTTTTAAGCGTAAGCGTATGCCGATTTTGCGGTCTGGTTGTTTTTGTTCTTGGTGGAGCATTTCTGGCTTTGACGACGGGGTTGTGTCGTCGGTGTTTGGAGATGTAGACATCTTTCAGTGATTCTTCTTGTTTTTGCAGAGTGCTCTTGTCATGTGTTCTTGGTTGTTGCTGTCATGGCATGGTGGCTGATGTGGTGACGATGATGAAAGGTATGCGGCAGATGAGACACGAAAAGCATCACAAAGCTCATCGCTAGCGATAAGTTTGCGCTCAGCGTGCGATTATCCGTCGGCGTAGCTTCCGATAGGATATCACCTTCTCCCCAGAGGTCATGATCGTGAGATATCCAATGAAGAAGTTGCGGATCGGTGGTTGGGCATGACGCGCAGCGGCTCTGTTTCCGGTCGTCTTATTCCCGGAGCCGCACAAGCTTCCTCGCACATCAACCGACGCAACTACATCTTCACCAGGCATCTACCGAGTAAATGCATCGAACTGTTTTCTTTCAACTATTAACATTACTTGCGAAGATTTATGCCACCTGCTGAATCCTATCCTTCGCCTTATCCTTCTTCTCCTTAGCCTTCCACTTGATATCTCCCGGCTGCGGCCACCTGTAGTTAACAGGCGACTCTCCACCCACGAAGATACACAGATCGTACATCAAGCCACCACACAACGCGCCAGCAATAGATGCGCCCCAAGAGCCATACGCCCAGTACCCGTTCTCAAAGGCCGAATCGTATCCAACCCACAACCCGATAAGTCTTGGACCAAGATCGCGCGCGGGTGAGATACCCAGACCGGTGTTGTAGCCAAGCCCGATCATGGTGACGAAGCCTGTAAGACCGACGACGAAGGCTGTCATACCCTGGCCTGGAGGCGAGTTCTGGTCGTCTCCTAGGGCGAAGATGACGCAGACGAAGATGGCCATGTAGACGAAGTCGTTGAAGAAGCCAGTCGCAGTCGAGTAAATGGGTCCTTGAGGGAAGAGAGCCTTGCCGGTCATCTCCAGGGTGAGACCGGGGTCTACTGCATGAATAGCATCTGCGTAAAGGCTATCACGAAGTTAGCAACTGGAGCATTTTGATCGGCAGAAGGTTTGACTTACGCGTAAGCTACAGCGCCGGCACAAAGTCCCGCCAGCAACTGCATGAAGATGTAGACGATTGCCATCTTCCAGGGGAAACCACGGTAGACGGATAGCGAGATTGAGATTGTCGGACTGAGATGCGAACCACTGACACCGCCGCCGAGGTAGATGCCGATCATGACTGCGAAGCCCCATCCCCAGGCTTGGGTCTCGAAGCTGCCGGTGCCTTCTTGAGATGTGGCGACCGACAGATTGACACAAAGTCCAATAAGGAGGTATACGAACGTCTGCACGGTGTTAGGAAAGTTCCTGTCAGGATAGGTAATCATACGTACGGCGAGGAACTCGGCAGGTGCCTGTGGGTACTTGGCTCGCAGCCTAGCGATTGGGTTGCGGTATTGGTTGTAGAACTCGCGTTCTGCCTCATGCTCCCGTTGCTGGATCTCTTTCTCTTCCTGTTTAGTCTGCGAAGACATATTCGTATCGTGTTCCTGGAGCGGCGGAAGACCGTCTTGTAAACCAAAGTGCTGCTGCTGCCCACGTCCATCTGAAAACTCCAGGCCGTGCTCGTTGACGGGCGCACGTTCCTGGCCCTCATGATGTTCATGGCTGCGAGCGTTCGGTCCTTGGTTGCGGCCAAGCACCTGGTCAGCTTCACTGGTTGGCACGCGTTTCATGTTGACGTTGCGGCCGTCGACTGTTGTCTGGAAATGCGAGGGGTCGCGTCGTTGGTGTGGGCGACCAACGCCGTCTAGCGTTTCCTGAGAGTCCTCTGAATCTTCTTCCAAATCTGTTCGCGTTCTGATTAGTGTTGTTACTTTTGAGAGGAGTCACGTCCACGGAGTATGTGAAGACTTACCTTTGCCATCATGGAAGCCCAAGCCATCTTGTCGAGCAATACCATCTGCATCCCCTTCATCGACCCGGTACAGAGACTTGCGCAGGTCGCCTCTTCCCCACCACATGCCCTTACGTACAGTGCGTGGCAAAGGCGCGCCCAAGCCGAAGACTGGCTTTGACTTTTGCTCATTGTACCAAGGATTCAATGAGAAGTAGTCATTCTCCACGTCTACAGTCTGCTGTTGCTTCTTCTCGGGTCGTCGTGGCGGCTCTTGCCTGACATTCTCGCGGGTCGCCCGGCTCTTTCGAGCAGTGGGCGTATTTCTGATGGTACCCATTTGGGTCATACCGGTTGCAGTAGTGTTGGCGCGCTCATTCTCGGGTCGTGACTCCAAGCGAGCAGTGTCAAGTCTTCCTATACTTGGTGCATTGGAACGACTTTGTGCCAAACCCGATGGCATGCGTGTTGCCGTGGGTTGCTGTCGTGGCTCAGGCGTTGCTGCAGGTCTTTGGGATGTAAAGTAATCTGACTGCTGCCCTGTAGAATATCAGTACATGTAATTTCTTGATACCAATGAGAATGAAGCTCTTCTGGCTTTTCGAAAGAAAAAAATTGAGCTTGTTCGGTAACTTACTGTTGTCAGCTTTGTTCGGCTGTTGTTGCGACATGTTGTATGCTCGTTTCTTCCTACGTCGCAAGGCAAGCAGACCCTGACGACCTTATATCTGATATGTACTGGACGTGGGAGTAAAACAGGGGCGTGGGAGGTGCCAAGTGTACAACATGGTGAAAAAGTAGTCCCGCGATTAAGCCATGGGAAAGTGAAGAATTCCATGCAAAACGTCATTTGCAGGGAAGCTTTTGCCTAGTAAGCCCACGTCCCCATTATTTCGGAGCGACTCTTGGTGACGCGGAATCACACATTCCAATCATTTGGACGGGTTTTCATGTTGAGTGGGTGCGTACCGTTTCGGGAACTCAGCTTTAGTGGGTTTGCCCTGATAAGAAGGGATCCATCGCGATCCTCAGGGTTGCGGCAAAGTGTGGCGTCGTGCGGATCGTGAGATTGCTGAGCATCGGCATCTTTACTGTGGGTCGCATGCGCGGTCCGCGGAGCTGAAGCCTTTGTCGTCGACATAATCGGAGCGACAGATTGACATTGTGGTGTCTTGTGAGCGGAAGAGTCATCAGAAGTCTCCTCGGAAAGTGTAAGAGGAATTGATGCAGGAACCGCATAGGGAATGTTTAGGTGCAGATCATCCGAGAGCCTCAAGAACACCCTCAACCAATAGGCACAACAACGCTCGAGAGGCCGCAACAACCGGCAGTGGCGATGCCGACTCATGCCCTACCTAGACAATCACACAAGCCACACTTCTCTGACAGAGAGTTCGGGACCAGAGCCGATGGTGCACCACGATCATGCAGGTGAAGACGCACTATTGCATCGTAATGTGGAGACTCGGCCAAGATTTCTACGTTTGCCCGATGATTTCCCTGCGACATTGCCGTCCCTGGAGGACTGCATTGCTGTATCTACACATGCACCATCCATGCACTGAAGAACGCCCCAGTGTCTACGTAAGCTCCCGCCGCCGCGGTGTGATAGTACAATGTTGAGCCCGATCCCGAGGTCCGAACATTCGCATGGTGGGTCGATGGGCAGCCTTTGGCAGATCCCATACCCCACGCTCAACAGCTTCCAAGTATCTATGCAGTGGCTTCTATCTACGTCCTCACGACACTGCCATCAGCTTGTTCTGCTCCTGGGCCAACGTCAGCCCTTCCGGTGCTTGTCGGAATAGCACGATCTCGGATTGCTTAAAGTATCGACGGGCGTCTGGATACAGGTCAGTCACAGTCGCGTAGAGATGTGGGCATGCCATACCTTCGTCGATGAGTACTAGACTCAGGTAGTATCGGGTGGAGTACTTCTTGTTGACTTCGCGGAAGGTGGGTGTCAGGTCGAATCCTCCGAGGAACAACCTGATGGGGATTGTTTCACCTTGACGTCGTCAGTAATGCCTGTCGCAAAAGAGTCATGGTGCTTACCTCGCGACGGTGAGCCGTCCATGATCTCGAAGCGCACCAGGGTCTCGCTCTCGTTGTACTGGTTGGGAGCAGCCCCCGTTGTCTCTCTTCTTATGATGGACAACTCCATGTGCTTGATCTTTAACCGTACCAGCAAGAAGTATATCCTGCCCACAATCACGTCCTTCAGGTGGTATTTCGATTTCGAGTACTCGAACTCAATGTGCAGGCAGTCTTCGATACCGACGTCCATCTTAATGGAGCTGTTGGTCTCGGGCGGTATCCGGTAGGAGTAGACCCAGAGGTCCTTCTCTCTGACTACGTCTGCCATTCTCCGCGACACGGTGACGCGCACAAAGTAGCGCAGCTTGACGTTGATGCCATTGTAGGATTCGTATTGCTTCTCGACGTTCTTGAAGTTGAAGTCGAACGTCTGCGGGTGCTGGAGCTCGCCAGGGGCTGCTAGCTCCTGGCCGAGGGAGAGGAACTCGTAGTGGTTCCCGCGGTCGAAG
Organism: Alternaria arbusti; assembly: GCF_024043155.1. Classification (NCBI taxonomy): domain Eukaryota; kingdom Fungi; phylum Ascomycota; class Dothideomycetes; order Pleosporales; family Pleosporaceae; genus Alternaria; species Alternaria arbusti. The sequence goes on from NW_026249976.1 coordinate 139,635, forward strand.
AACATCTCTGGCGCATTATGTCAGCACTGCGCGCTGAGATGTAGCTATGGTGAAGCTTCGGGACGACGGATGCCTACCAATGGTGCCAATGAATTGCACCTTGATGCCGGTATGCTCCAGGCGCTTGCCATCCTTGGGCCTTACGGTGACCTGGCCCTTGACTGATTCGCCATCCAGGTACAGCGGTACCTTCTCTTTGCGGTTCTTGTCGAGCTTGACATCGACGGCGGAGCGGTCGTCGAGGTCCTCGAGCACGATGTCGATGTCGACCGGGGTGGAGAAGAAGTACGACATGCCGGGCCAGAGAACTGCCGGTGGATTGGCGCGTGTTCGGAAGCGGTATCAGAAGCACTCGTCGCGTCGGTGGTCGGCGGCGCTCGACTGGATGGCCGTGGTGTGGAGAGCTGCGCCCCAGATCCATGGCAACAGCTGATGACGCTTGTCCCCGTTGAGCCCGTCACGTGAGCGCATTCTGCCCCGCCTTCCCCGATCCCTCACCAACACCACCTCGTCATATTCACCCCCAGGTATCCTTGTTTTACTCTTCACTGGGTCCACGTCACGTCTGACTGCTGCTCTCGTCGGGTCAGATGGTCCTCCACATGCCCCTCCCGAGCCTGCGGAGATAGGCACCTGCAGACGAAACAGCAAATATGCACTCGTTTGGCGGTGAGCTGCACACGAGCAGCTGCAATATCGCGGCGTCGTGACTGATCGGGTCTGCCTGCACGTCTGGCTCAAACGTTCTCACCCGTCTGGACTATCCGGAGCATCTGCCGGATGCCGCCCCAAAGACTAATCGACTAATCGCAACTCAAAGACTGTTCGCAGCCTCGATCCTCACCGGCCCGATGCACTTTCAGATTCCTCGCCTAACCCCCACGCGCCATTATCAAACAGCTTCGTACCGCGAGTCAAAGCGGTGAGCTGAAGTCTATTGCTTCCAGGCAGAAACTCAGTCGAATCGCAATCTACTCAGCAGAGCGCCCTGCAGTTGCCTGGCGTTCAGAACTCAAGTCTGCGCTGGCATGTCGTGGTCACCGGCATGCGGGATGCATAAGTACCTGAGAAGGACTGGGGTCCTCATGCGGGGAGACTGATGCGCTACTCGTCATCCCACACGCGACAGGTCCACTTTCAAACGCCGAAGTTCTCTCTCTCCAGCCCCGGCTTCGCGGCTGTTACAGCCGGCTGGGCCTGTTACTGAGACTAGCTACACGTCCTTGCTCGCCATTCGCTGTTTGCTTTTCGGAGCGTGCCATCGTGGCTTGGCTCCCAGAATAACGACAAGCTCCATCGCATTTCACCCTTGCCGTTGCCGTCATGGCTTGCGGGAGAAATTTCCAGACCAGTATTCCAAGGTCCCACGCCTTAAAACGCACCACGCCCCAGCGCGAATCGGGGCGCCGTTGATTGCTTACAGTCTGCATACACTTGTATTTGGTCCCGACCACATCGCAATATACTATATTAACCCTACTCGACACTCGTCCCTTTGTTTTCGGGAGCCCAACTCAAGCATTAGCGTCATACAAGAGCCTCACGTACTACAAACACTCATTTCCACAACAGTTTGACTCAAACTTCAAACTCTGTACCACCATGATGCAAACCGTCGATCTATCGCAGCCAAAGCCCATACAATATGCATCACCACCTACACCACCGGCTTCCAATACAGGCTCGCCATCCAAGTCCATGGCTGTCATGAACGAGACCGAGACCGCCAAAATGACTATTTCAACCCACCACCACATCCTCATCGTCACCGGTCCAGCAGGGTGCGGCAAGAGCACTGTTGCAAAGCACCTCTCGGACCGATATGGATTTGACTACATCGAGGGCGACGAGGTTAGCCAGTTCCCTGTGATCTATCTAATGCGTACTGACGTCTTTGCAGTTCCACCCAAAAGCAAACATCGACAAGATGGCCGCCGGCATCCCTCTCAACGACGAAGACCGCTGGGACTGGCTCATCCTTCTACGAGACCAGGCCATCACCGCACTGAAGAACGGAGCCAAGGGCGTCGTTGTTACCTGCAGTGCGCTCAAGAAGAAGTACCGCGACGTCATCCGCACAGCCCGCCTCTACGACGAGGACCCAAACGCCAACGTACACTTCGTCTACCTCCGCTCTGACATGGAGACCCTCCTCGCCCGCGTCCGCGCCAGACAAGGCCACTACATGAAGGACGCCATGGTTGAGAGCCAGTTCGCTGCGCTAGAGGAGCCCGATGAGACAGAGTGCAAGCAACTGAAGGACGTGGAGATCATCGACGTCAAGGGCAGCATACAAGACGTTCAGCTACTGGCTGGTGCTGCTGTAGACAAGGTTCTGGCGCAATAGTACAACGTCCGTTGCATCAGCCGGCTCCGATTTCACGCTTGGCTACGTCTTTCTCTTTTTCTGGCTTAGCCGTTTAGGCTCGGTGTTAGGCGAGTGCGAGTGTGCAGGGACGCTATGCGCAGGCTCCGATTACTTGTTATTCTTTTAGTTACGGCGTTCTATCATATCACTATACCCTCGCCAGACGGGACAGCATACATGGTTTGCGGAACTGAAAGATTCTAATTCTTATCATAATACACACAAGCAACTTCTAAACCCTGATATAAGCTATTGTGCCGTCACTATGCCACTGTACGCTTTGCCCTCAGTTGTTGCAAAAGCGACTAGTTAGTGACATATTCTGGTGTAAAACTTGCTACAGAAAACTACCCTTAAGAACTCTAACTAAAGTTTTAGTACATAGTAGAGTTCTAGCTAGTATGACAAGCGCAGCTATACTACTTGCTAATATTAGTTCTATGATACCTGCATGTTATGTGATTCTTGTAGTATACACTTCTAGAGGTTTTATTTCTTCTCACTTTTTCTAACTACTGATCCGCTCCATTGACCGCGGTCACTAGAAATTTAGTCCGGGCCTTGGCTACATGTGTGCTTTTTAAGAGAGTTTCTTCTCATATTGTTTATGCAGCCCTGTCTTGTTCTAGAAAACCGTGCTCCATTGCCCTCGTACGCCACCGCATTGGTCGATTACTGTTACAGTGGTACCCTGAATGACGGCAGCACTAGTCTTTTCCCCTTGTCTTTTCCCAATCGTGCAACGAGGAAAAGATCAATGGGCCGGGAAAAGCAATAGCCTCGCCGGCGCGTGGTCGCCACAGAAGCTGGTTGGCTGCCAAAGTCTCAATCACTAGTCTAGTTGAATCTTTGGAAAATGCTACTTTCATAAAGGAGGTTTGTTCTATTCCATATTCCAACCCCTTCTGCCGCCCGCAATACACGATTAGGGGCGTGTCCATTACTTCCCCATTTCTTTCAGCGATATATTCAGTCTCCTTTCCTTTGCTGTTTCCGTCCTCGAGCCTCTAGCAATACGTTGTTAGCTAGTACTAGGCAATTTCATCGACCCAGCCTCTCCGCAATGCACCCGTCATCAGCTGCAGATGCGATAGGTGGTCATACGTTTTGTGTATCGCCAATTTGGCGAGGAGACGACTTTACCAAGTGCTTTCGAGAGAAGTAAGTTTTTGATGACTTGGTCTCGCTACGAATTCGATTGCTCTTGTGCTTACATGTAAAGTTGCATCAATTTGCTCCTTCCAAGTTTCATCACCCTGGCCTCCGCCATCAGTCTGCTGATCAGCATTCGTGCGGATACGCGCCGGACTAAATGCGACGAGGCCCAGCATCGACCACAGCCAGAAGCTGCCAGTGTCTCATCGGACGAAGCTGATGTAAATTGCGAAGCGTGTGGGTGCTGTAGATGGCCTGGCACGCAACCCATCTCCGTTGGGAAACCCGTAGTCCACTTAAGTGGCGCTATCCTGTGCGAGCTGCTTGTGCTTGGCGGTCTGCTCAGCGTTAATCTCAGTTCATTCCTACAAGCAATCTCTGGCAGATTCAGCCTTTCGCAAGCAGCAACGGCGGTTGTATGCTCGTCCTACGCCGCTCTACTTGTTATCGTACCTCTACTCCTGGAAAAAGGGATGTGGCAGCAACGCCGACCATGGGCGCATTCTGGCACCATTTATCTCACTCAGTGGCTCTCAGCGGCGATTAGTTTGCGCTCTGAGCTGCTGGATGGCGGATTCAGCCTAGCCTCCTGTACATTGCTGCTTGACCTCGGTCTCAAGACGATACTGGTAGGCATTCTTATGTCTACAGGAACTCAAGACATGGCGGTACCGACATCGCTCGAACAACGAGCCTCAGCCTTTTCGCGTCTCACCTTCTCCTGGATGGACCCAATCTTGCTGAAGGGATACACCCAGGGCATCGGTATCGACATGCTGCGGCACTTCGACCAAGCAGACAAGGCGCAGAATATCCTAGCATCTTATCGGCAAATCAGGAAAGACGCTACCTTATCGTGGAGATTGGCCTCCCTTTTCAAGACTGTATTAATTTTGCAGGGTACATGGGCATTAGTTGCGGGTATCCTCACCGTGGCGCCTGCTCTGCTCCTGAACCTGGTCCTACAATCTCTCGAACAACCCGGACGCTACCAACCACATATGATATGGCTTCTTGTCCTACTTTTCCCTTTGGTCGATCTGATCAAGTCAGTTGCAGACGGACAGGCGCTTTGGCAAGGTCACAAACTGTGCCTTCGGGTGCGCGCTTTGCTGATTAGTGAGGTATTCCGCTTAACGCTGCGCCAAAAGCTTGTGCACGTAGCGCCACGCAACGTCTCAAATACAAAGATCAACCAAACTATGCTGGGAAGGCTGAGAACATGGGTCCGCTCGACGCTAGGGGCGGAAGAAGGCGCCATCGCCCTACCCATCGACGAGCCTACCGCTGGCCTTTCTGGCTCAGAAGATGGAAAGACCGGCTCAGAGGCTGATGAATCAGGTACCGGAAACACTATCAACTTGATGTCTATCGACAGCTACAAAATTGGCGATGCCATGTCGAATTTGCATCTCCTTACCATTCAAGCGCCTGTGCAGATTATCATCACCATCGCGATGTTATATCGCATTCTAGGTTGGAGCGCATTGTCAGGTCTCGCCATTATGCTTGTCACGATCCCAATGAACATCGCGGTCAGCAAAGGCTTGGTACGCAACCAAGAAAAGATGATGGCATCGACGGATCGACGAATCCATGCATCTAATGACCTTTTCCGGAGCATTCGCACTGTAAAATTCTTCGCTCTCGAAAATCACTTCAGCAAAATAGTGAACGATGCGCGAAGAGTGGAGCTGAATGGGTTGCGAAAACGCTTCTTGTTGTGGGCGGCATTCGACACCACCTGGTACGCTGTTCCTGCCCTCATGACACTGCTATCTCTCTTCTGCTACACAACATTAGAGGGTAAGGCTTTGCACCCCTCCTTAGCCTTTGCCACCGTATCTATGTTCACGCTCCTATGCGTTCCTTTGGGCAATGTGGGATTTGTGTTAGCCCAGGTTATTGAGGCAGGCGTATCTCTGAGACGCATCGAAGTGTTTATCCAGGATGGAGAGCTTGTCTTGCCGCCTTTCAGCACGACCTTTGAATGCAACACGGACAATCCTATGTTGGGCTTCCATCATGCTCACCTCAGTTGGGCTGGGTGTGAAGAAACCGCGTTGGATGCACCCACAGCCTTTGAACTGCACGACGTGAACCTCTGCTTCCACACAGCAAAGCTTAATGTCATCGTGGGTCCGACAGGTGCAGGCAAAAGCTCTTTACTATTAGCTTTACTGGGTGAGATGCGATTAACGAAGGGGAATTTGTCACTTCCTGACATCCGGAGCCGCGCCTATGTCGCACAGACACCCTGGATATTCCACGGAACCATCCGGGAGAACATTTTGTTCTCAACTTCTTACGATGCAAAACGATACCACCATGTCATCGAGATGTGCGCCCTCGAGCGCGACTTGCATTGCATGAGCGCCGGTGATGCCACGGTCACTGGTGAAAACGGTGTCACGCTTTCCGGCGGACAGAAGCAGCGCATCTCCCTTGCTCGAGCGATCTACTCGCATTCGCGCACGGTACTCTTGGACGACTGTCTCAGTGCGCTGGACCCACATACTGCCAAATTCATCTTTGAAAACTGCATCCGACATCTGCCCCGTCAGGGTCGTACATGCGTTCTCGTCACACATAATACGGCACTGTGCGTGCCGGCAGCTGACTATGTGGTCGCTTTGGACAAAGGTTGCGTCATCGCCCATGGCTCCCCCCGCCAGGTCTTGAATGCGGACGTGTTCCCTCGGGCTGTCCATGAAGCATTGGAATATGAGATGACGAAGATGGAGCAGGCGTCCAGTTCACTCCAGACGCCATTGGCGGCTTGGGAATCCCGACTGACCTCTCCAAACGGGAGTCACGACACCGACATACAACCTGTAGATACAATGCTTACATACCCAGACAGTGCGGACGCCGAGGATGCAGGCGTCGTGGAGTGGTCGGCCGGTAAGCTCTACTTGGTTGCCACAGGAGCTTGGCCATTCTGGCTGATTCTGATCCTTCTGTTTGCGGGAGGGAAGATGGCTGGTGTGGCGTCCACCCTGTGGATGGGACGATGGTCTAACGAGTCCATCTTGGGCGGTGATGCCCCTGATGCGGGCACACGATCGACTCTCCGGGCACACATTATGCTGCATCTCACTTCCCACAGCCGATTTGGTGTCTCTGGGTCCAAGACTCAGCACAACCTCATAGTACAGAGCCAATTGCTGCCGACAGATACCTCTAGTTCTTCGATCGACCCTTTGTACCATATTCTCATCCTCGGCATAATCAGTCTCGCAACCATCACCTTTATGATGCTGCGAGAGGCTTGGGCGGCTTTTGGTTCGCTAACGGCGTCACGAAAATTGCACACCAGGTTGCTCGAAGTCACCACCAAGGCAACATTCCGCTTCTTCGATACAACTGCCCTTGGACAGCTCATGAACCGCTTCAGCAAGGACATGGAGATCATTGATCAACAAATGACATCTGTCATGATGCACATTGTCAGCCTCATCCTCGACACGATTGTTTCCATAGTGGTCATAGCATGGACCACGCCGCAGCTTCTGATAGTGGCCTGTCTTATCCTTTGCATCTATCTGGTCATAGCCAGATTTTACCTACGCTCGTCCCGAGAGCTCAAGGACCACGAAGCTAGAGGCCGGAGTCCGTTGTTCCAGCAATTCGGTGAGGTGCTCACCGGACTCGTCACGATCCGTGCCTACAACAAAGAGCAGTTGTTCATCGACAGTAACGCAGAACGCATCGATACGCAGTCGCGGCCCTTCTTCCATCTTTGGGCTTCCAATCGCTGGCTAGCTCTCCGCACCGAGTTACTCGGAAACCTCTTATTTGTCCTGACCAGCGTCTTCGTTTTGCTGAGCAACAACATCAGCCCCGGCTTGGCGGCTGTCTCACTGACGTATGCCATGAGCTTCTCGAATTATCTCATCTGGATTGTACGCATGTACGCTATGTTCGAGCAGAACATGAACTCTGTCCAACGCATTTCTGACACGATGAGCGCGGAGCAAGAGGCGGATCCAGACACGGCGCAGTGCCACCCCGACGCTACCTGGCCCTCGCACGGAGTGGTTGAGTTTAGACGTTTCTCAACGCGCTACCGACCAGACCTAGACATGTGCCTTCGCGATATCAGTTTTCGCGCTGACCGTGGGGAGCGGGTTGGCATCGTAGGGCGTACGGGGGCTGGCAAGAGCACTCTAGGCCTTGCCATGTTCCGGGCCTTGGAAGCCGTAGAGGGCGAAATTCTAATAGATGACGTGGATATCAGTCAAGTTACGTTGCAACGCCTCCGTAAATCCATTACTATAGTACCCCAGGACCCCAGCCTATTCGCGGGCACCATCCGGTCCAATTTGGATCCTCTGGACGAACACACGGATGCAGAAGTAGAAGCAGTACTTGATCACGTGCAGCTGTCGGGCGCGGCTGAAGGCGCATTGCATGCAGGAACTCGTGTCATTGACGCTGGAGGCAATTTTTCGCAGGGACAGCGACAGCTGCTGTGCCTAGCACGGGCTGTCTTACGGCGCAGCCGCATCCTCATGGTCGACGAGGCGACGGCTTCTATCGACCATGCTAGCGACACGCAGATACAAGCAGTGTTAAGCAGCCTCGATGCTACCGTTGTGACAGTAGCGCACCGCCTTGCTACCGTTGCAGACCACGATCGTATCGTCGTCCTAGATCGGGGTGCTATCATCGAACAGGGCGCGCCTTGGATATTGCTCCGTAACCCTCACAGCGTCTTTCGCGCCATGTGTGAGACGAGCGGCGAATTTGAACGTCTAGTGCATATATCCGACTGGGCTCGGCATGCTAAGAGTGCTGTGGTGTAGATTGGCTTGCACATTGCACCTTGCCATGTACAACTGCAGGGTGCTAGCACAGACGCTCGTTGCAGTCCGTTCTGACGGATGGCAGCATGTATGAGAAGGACAAGCGGGTCTGCTGCATAGACTTGTGGTGTGGTGCAGCAGAAGGCGTCTGGTCTGGGTATTTAAGCCGTGTGTGCACGCGTGGCCGTGGGCGATGCAAGCGACGCAGACTTGGGATTCTGCCACTATCCAGCCATCGCAGGCTCCGCCAACATCGTCGACTCGCCGCCCGAACGAACAGGTGCTGTGCCTGCGACGAAGACGCTGACTAGGCGCCATGTTGTCTCAGAGAGCTCAGAGCCTAGCCGCGGGGACCACGTTCAACGAGATGTGGGATGTCATCAAAGACGCATGGCACAGAGACGACAACGCCGGCGGACATGTGAACCTGGGCGTGGCGGAAAACAATCTAATGCGAGCGGAGCTTGAGCAGTACGTCGTGGAACACGTGCAGATGGCGGGCAGCAACGCGACGTACGACGACGGGCCGGTGGGCAGCGCACGGCTGCGGGCAGCCCTGGCCAGCTTCCTGAGCGCGCAGCTGCAGACGGCGCGGCGGCTGGAGGCGGGCCAGATTGTGGTGACTAACGGCGTGTCTAGTGCGCTCGAGCATGTCGCCTGGGCGCTCGCAGATGCAGGCGACGTCTTCCTGCTGGGCCGGCCGTACTATGGCGAGGCAACGCTGGGCCTGCGCCCGGGCGTGCGCACCGTGGCCGTCACGTTTGGGGCAACGGACCCGTTCAGTCGCACGGCAGTTGGGTGCTACGAGGAGGCGCTGGTGCGCGCCCAGGCGTCCGGCCTTGTTGTCCGTGGCCTACTGTTGTGCTCGCCACACAACCCCCTCGGCCGCTGCTATTCACGCGAGGTGCTGTGCGCCCTGGCCGCGCTGTGCGCAAAGCATGGGCTGCATCTCGTCAGCGACGAGGTCTACGCACTCTCCGTCTGGCGCGAGCCCCGCTTCACGTCGGTGCTGTCGCTGCCGCTCCATGGCGTTATTGACGCCGCCCGCGTGCACGTCGTCTGGGGCATCTCCAAGGACTTTGGCGCCAACGGATGGCGGCTAGGCTGTCTCGTGTCGCCTGCCAACCCCGGCCTGCGCGCTGCCGTGGCTGCCGCCGGCGTCTACTCGTACCCGTCCTCCCTCACCGACCATGTCGTTGCGCAGATGCTCGAGGACCACGCCTTCACCACGGCCTATCTGCACGAGAGCCGCCAACGCCTGCAAGCCGCATACACACTGGCCGCTAGCCTCCTCCGCCAGCACGCCATCCCCTTCGCCACCAGCACCCACGCCGCCCTCTTCGTCTGGGCCGACCTGGGCCAGGCATATCGCCGCCGCAACCCGCGCCACTCCGACATGGACGACAGCGCTGTAGCGGACAAGCTAAGAGAAGCACTGTACAGGCAAAAGGTCTATCTGGCATGGGGCGGCAACTTCGACAGCGAGGCGCTGGGCATGTTCCGCATTAGCTTTGCGCACCCAGCCGACTACATGCAAGAAGGCTTCCGGCGCATTCATCAGGCACTGTCCCGCTCCTGCTCCCGCTCCCGCTCCCGCCTTGGATTAACCCGGCTTTAGCTTTTCATCCTCAATACAAGGCTTCCATCACGCCCATCAGACCTAAAACAAGAATCTCGTAGCTTATCCTCATCGCCATGTCTTGATGCTCTATTGAACACGTCGTTAGCGCCTCGAGCCTACTCCGCTATCGTCACCTGCATGGCCATGTGCATACAACGGTGAAGCTATCTAAACTAGTGACATGCTCTATCTATAGCAGAACCGACCGCATGTGGATACCAACAAGTGAGTGAATACGACAATCACATGCCAGATGAGAGTGCACAACGAGGAGGAGATGCTAAAAGATTTGCCGACCCAAGACACACGATCGATGAGAGTGCTCACCGATGAGGGCAATACTAGGTCGTTAGTGAATGCAGCTATGTTAGATGAGAGTGCACACCGATGAGAAGGAAACCAACCTGCATTTAGTTCGGCCGTATTTGATAGGAATGCATTTGCTAATTAATAATGTCGCTCGTGATGCGGTAGTTGTAAGTGGTTTGACGGCTATGCGTCATCGCAATACCATGTGTTGAAGTAGCTGGAACAAAATGACGACTTCGTGCACATAGCAATGGGAAGGACATACTCACAGATGATGCGAATGCAAGAACTGCACGTTAGATGAGACTGCTCACCGATGTAAGGAAGACATGCAGGAAGCGCAGATCAGATGTGGAGGATAATTCTGTTTGCTAACAGATGATAGTTTCCATGGGGTACGCACATCCCGACTGCGATGGCCTTCACCGCTGCAGCTTGCTTTGGAGTAACCTAGAACTCCAAGCGTTATCACAAACGTCATACACTGGCAACGAGATGACTGATGGAAGCCTTGGAATTCTCTGAGCTAGAGGGGATGTTGTTGCTAGCGCAACCTTACCCGTCGTCCCACATGTTCCACAACTCCCAAATTAAGGTTCGGACCGATGAGCTTACGCTAGTTGCGCCATATAGATACGTGCGCATCAGATCTCGGTTGCGCCTGCACGTCATTATACCGTGCGGGCGGAACCGAAGTGGCGATATGAGAACATGGGGGGGGGGGGGGGGGGCTTT